>NW_027210759.1:640000-913922 GCF_029030835.1 Brachyistius frenatus
AATTGGCCAGAAATGTATATTTGCAGAACATCATGATGTCGCTGTGAAGTTGATAATTTGGATATAAAATATTATTAATTCACCGTATTTTTCCTTTTCGACATTTGTGTGAAACTTCGTCATTCTTAATTTATGACTAACCTTGGCCTTTGACACCACATTGTAATTAGTTTGCATCCTTAAGTGCAAGTAGTTTGTGCCAGATGTAAGGAACTTTCCTCCTGATAAATGATACATGTAAATCAAGATCACAACAACTAGACAGAAGTTCACGTTTACCTTTTGACCACCCAAATCGAATCCATTCATCTTTCAGACCATTGACAGGAACGGGATGAACGTTCGGCCACAGTGACTTTTAGTCACCAAAGTCATCCTCGAATCTCAATGAATGAATTTGAAGAGGGGTTTCTTAGATTTCACCTTTACAAGAACGGACGGATGGATGTAAAAAGGAACAAACTGGACTCTAGTTATATTTAGCCACATAGTTTTGGGTTTGTTATTTCACCATGTTACTTCTGCCTCAACCCCAATATAATGAAGCTAAATGACATTTAGTTTCCACTCAAAAATGTAATTTCATTTTTTTCAATAGCAAGGCTGGATTACTAACTTGGTAAAGTTACCCGAGACATCCAGATGCCCCAAAAGTTTGCACCACTAAGGTGCAATATTTATTATGCCCTCCATCTTTGGTTTTGATCTTGTAGAGGGACTCTACGTCCAAATCTGGTTCTTGGACCTCAATACTTATAGCTCATATTGAACTCATTTGTTAGAACATTGTGTTTAACCAGTATTTGTATTTAATTTGTCCTTGTGTTAAGTGTATCCTCATAAAACCAGTACCAGGCTCAATCAATAATTTCTGAGACTGCTCCTGTTGTGCCTGAATGGTAAGTAGCACCATGATGTGCACAGAGCAGTCGGCAGCTACTGTATATCCATGTTAGTAAGTATTCTAAGTTTCACTGCTTGATCATGAAACTTAGGTTGAAGTGTAACACTGGAGTGTTCTTGAAAACAGGTGTTATGCTGCTTACACTGCATTCAATGTTTACAAGGCTTGCTAGCTGGCAGTCTTCTTTTTCTTCTCTGTATTATATCGACACATTGCTGCTTTTCTAAACACATTGATGCCACACGTCAGTCAGTTACCTGTTATTGTTGGGAGAGTGAGGTGAGAGTGAGCGTTCTCTCACACAACTCAGCAAGGCAAAGTTCTTTTACCTTGAACTCGTACTGAGGGTTGTGGTGGTCACAAATGAGAGCCAGTCGCCTGTGGCTCTTTTCAGCTCACTGTGTTTGTGCTGGTAATACCTGTGACATTTGAAGGTGATCTGCTGACCAAAGAACACATCATATTTCCATATCTGGATGATTAGGGCTTTTATCGTTGAACTGCAACAACATAACACAGCTGAAATACGGATGAGAGTGATCAGTAAACAAGCAAACAGATAACATGGGAATGAGACTAAATTCCAAATCACAAAGGCTCAAATAGAGACTGTAAAGAAAATATGAGCTTCCTCTCTGGTCTCACGTAAGGACACAGCAGAGAGGAGGAGGCCGTCGAGGACTGCGGTCGAGCAACACAGCTCTTTGCAACGGTCCAAAAGCTCCACACAGGTTCACATCTGTACCGTACCTGTCAAAGGGTTGGATCCATTTACATTCAAGGGTTTTTCTTTATTTCCACTACAGTGAAGAAAAACACTGAAGACATCGAAACTGTGGAATAATACAAAGGGAATGATTTAGTAAACAAACAAAAAAAAGTATAATCAAAGCAAAGTATGTTTCACATTCACGATTCCACTAAGTAGTCACCTCGATGACAGCTTTGTCAAAAATGTGTTGATGGATTCATACTGGAAAAAAACATGAGTGTCCCATGATTTACACATGTGACACATGTTTACCGCACGTTGCAATGTGTGATAACATGGGGCGAATATGTGGAAAAGTTTGCACATCAGCTTCACACATTATTAAACCGTGACATTTTTCCAACACCTTGTTTCCCATTGGTAAAATGCATATTTCACATGTGCACAATCACATGAGTTTTTGCACGTGAAATTCATGTGTTTTTTCTGAGGGGAATTTCTGATCTTCTCAATGCATGTGAGACCATCAGTTGTGAAAAGGGAAAACCCTAAAGAAGAAGAGACATACTTGGACCTAGAATAAGATGTCAAGCCAGTGGAAATCTGGACGTATTTCTGATGAGTCCAAATGTTTGGTTCAAACCGCTGATATGTTGTTCTTTCGGATTTTTTGAGATGTTGGTGTCATGGACCGCAGATCTCTCTTGGTTACAAATAACAGATTTTGTGCTGAACAGAGGGCGATGCAATGCAAGGAAATATACATTTTGAAGAAAAATCCTGGCTGTGTGTGGCTTGTCTTTCTTTGAGGTCTTGTGAACCCACACCTCACAACAAAGTGTATCTTTTCAGTCAGTTCTTTATGAAGGCCGTGCTGCAACACTTAAGTACTAAACGAGTCCAAATCTTTGGTGTTCTTAGGTGCAACACCTTACGCTGCTCATGTTACAATCTGTGTATTGAGACTTTGGATAAGCTGAACAATAAACATAAAGTGTCCTCGGTAGTCGGCCAGCATTGTGTGTGCAACGTGGACAAAGTGAAACATGAGAGGGATTTTACAGCATCTGTAAACAGCTAAGACAGAGATTGTACAGTAACTTAGCACTGATCTTCTACATGGCTTGTATCCCATCAAATCTGACAGAAGGAAAACCAGGTGATTTTCTGTGTGTTTGGAATAATAAAAAAATAAAAAAAATATTGCATTTGATTTCTAAAACCCTGAGTCCATTATGTATGAATGCTGCAGACATGCTCCATTTCTCAGTCTGCTTTTTGTGTGATTAAACATTTACATGGGAAATTAACTTTTTGAGACCGTGTGATGGCTATTATCCTCCTACACACACATGAACAAACATCCACATACTGTAGTGCACAGGCCAGCAGGCGCACATGCACGTAGACAAATACAGGACCATATGTTTGCTGGCATGGAGGACAAACACACACAGTATGCACATATTTGCACACTCTTATTGGGAATTGACAGACATATTCACCTCCATGTCATATAAACACTATAAATGCATATTTTCTGGCATGTGTTCCCATGTACACGTATGTGGGCATGTTATCTAATTATCACTGTAATAATTAGCTGCGCTGACTTGTAAGGTAATTGTGTGACATTATAGTAAGAACACAAAAATAAAGTCAGAATTCAATATTGGAGTATTTTACAGCTTATTTGACTGATTTGTGATTATCCACAAAACACAGGCACATGACCAGGTTAATGCCTCACGATGTCTCTGCAGGTTTCACACTCCACACACAATCATGCCGATGCGCCTATTCATTACCAAGAAATATACCAGAAGACCTAGGCGTTGATAATAGTGCTATTCATTAAATATTACTCTTGTCAAAGGCTGCTGCGGGTAGAAGGGCATTTCATTTCTGTTGAAATACAACCCTGAAGAAAAAGACAGCCATCCTGGAGGTAACAGCATTAATTTTCTGGAGCAAATGCCCCCGATTCCACAAAATGACATTCTGTACCGCTAGCATTTTATAATGTGACACAAATGGCATTGATGTACAATTTAATACCAAAATACTGAGTCAGGAGAGCTTTCCCAGGATTCAGTGAGGAAAAATCCACAGAGTGTAAGGTCAAACCAAGTCTCAAGTACTGCTTTGTTATTTAAACATGTT
This sequence comes from Brachyistius frenatus, assembly GCF_029030835.1. Lineage (NCBI taxonomy): Eukaryota > Metazoa > Chordata > Actinopteri > Embiotocidae > Brachyistius > Brachyistius frenatus. Next base: position 643,780 of record NW_027210759.1, read on the forward strand.
CACTCAGGAGTAATGTATAACCCTAATAACAAAGGAAGTTCAATTTAGCAGAGTGACTGGCACATATGTCTATACAGGATTATCATAGAGACCTTGGCTCAGTATCATTTACACACAGATATTTTTATAAAGAGACCAATAACCTGTCTTCTTTAAAACACCATTAGTACTTGTGGAACTATCAGAGGTTTCCTGTTTTACACCTTTTGAGTGGTGTAATACACACCATGGTGAGAGAAAAGAAATCATACTATACAGACATTTCAGAAATAATGATACAACGACTTTCAGTTCTGCACACTAATACAATTCTAGTGGAAAATACTAATTATCTTTCTTTATTTATTTATTTATGCAAAGCTTCTGATTGGTACAGTGGGAAGAGTCACTGGTTGCGTCATACAAATGCTTAATCTCGCTTTCCATGCAGGGAACCTATCAGAGCCTATTCCAGCTGCAGCAGATCGCAGCATTATTATCACAGCATGATTCTGCCAGTCAGAAGTTTGAGTTCAAATGTTTAATAATTTGTACACAGTATGTGAACTTTCAATGGCCTATATCATTAAGTGATATGTGTGTTTTATAAAGAATATAAGATAATTTTAAAATGAAGATAAAAACAAAAAATTGATTTTTTTTTTTCTTTTTCTTTTTTTTTTCTATTTGTTTTTAAAATTTTCAAGAACATTAAAATAAAATAAGTATTAAGCAGGTTTATTCAAACATTTAGCAAACATTTAGTTTTTTATGTTATATGGTGCCTCACGTTCTGCCACTGGTATCACTGGTGGTGTAGTGTTCCCTGAACAATCAGGTTTCAAAGGGGAAAGTCATCTTTCTATATGTTTGAAAAGCTCCATGAAAAATAAATCAGAAAAATTGTTGTAAGTTTCCCCAAAAAATCTCCTAAATCACATATTTCCTAAAACCAATATGTTAAAAAAAAATTATTATCTGCATCTTAGAACCAAAACCACAGCTTCTGTTTCAACTGAAAATTATTTGAATGAATGAATTAGAAAATATGACATTTGAATTTAAAACCATTGTTATTAGTCATAAACTATGATTTATCACTGGCCGCTGGCAATTTAATGCCACTTCATTTCATTTAATTTCACTTTATCACTTTATCAAGCTATGATGGATTGACAATGATATTTTGTACATGGCAACTACATTTGGTTTAGGGTAGGGAAAGCCCATGATTGCTTGTCCCTTGGGCCATGGCCATTCATTTTCATACTTTTTTTCAGTTTATCACTTTATTCAGCTAGGTATGCTCCTTTATATGAAATGTGTAATAATTGTTACCCTATAAGGCTTGAGTCAGTCCAGTATGTCATGTTGTAATACTCATCACTTACTTCTGAATTTCTCAACCTCATTTCTTGCAAACCAAAACATGTGATTCTAGACAAATGCCCCTTTACAAAGTGTGCCTGTTTGTTAAATCACACTTTCATATAACCCCTCGGCAATTTAATGAGGTAATGTGACATGTATGCAATCAAACACAACAAATCAAACTCATTTTCTTGCTAACAAGATCATTTAGTGGCACAACATAGTTTTCTTACCAGCCCCGCTCGGAGACATCAGTAAAGATCTGACACTTGCAACCAACCAATGTTTTAAATCTGTTCAAATTAATCCCAATTTACATATAGCATCCCAAATTAACTCAGATCTCCCATTTAGGCCTGGAAACGATTGGCCTCTGCCACTTCTCAGTCCTCCCAGCATCACATTCATATGGTCCCAATTCAAAGAGAAAGAGGAGGGAAAAAAACAGGATGTTGTAGCCAAACTGGTGAGCCAGCATTGTGAGTGTACAATATGGAGTATAGGTGATCCCAGAGAGCTCACACTAAGCAAGCTTAATCCTGTTGACTAAGAATGGGCACAGGGAGCCATGCCAGCCAGCATTGAGCTATGGGTATATGGAGCAATGACAGGGGAATTACTCACCATGGCAAGGGTGGTCCTCCAAAGCATGAGCTGCAGCTGCCGGTGGCTGCCAGTGGGCACCAGCGCTGGGACAGGCTTACCAGCCGGCTGGTTTGCTGCCACAAATCCCCACTCTCACTGACTGGAAGTGCTGCAAGCCCAGGCTTTCATGGCTGTGACTTGGGAAAGCACTGCAGTGAGTTCTACAATGTATGGCATCCTTGTTAAGGAGGTGGTGATCGATGTTAGTTTGTGATTTTCAGTCATGATATACATGACTGAAAATCATGACTGTGATGATGTCAGCAGTCGGTGTTGCATGAGTCAAAGTTTGAATCAAAAGCCCAGACATTTGCTATGTCACTTGGTTAGCTCGAATCCTTCACCAAACTGACATCAGACCAAAGTTTACAAAGAAAGAAGGGGGAAAAAACAACAGGTCAGGGGGTCAAAAGGTTTATGTTTGATATAGCTTGTGTTATTAAAGGGAGACCTATTGTGCTCATTTACAGGAGTTTTCTAAGTAGAGATTCCAATAGAGTAACTTTCCATGAGTCACAATTTAAACTAAAAAAACACTGCCCTATAGCAGCCCCTCAGTTCATCTTCTTTATGAAACAAACTGTCTTAGTTCCTGCCTCTTTAAGGCCACCCACCCTCACCAGAAAAAAAATTGGTCAGCTTCAAGGAAGCGTGCCGCATGGCATACCCACTGCTAGATGTACCGATAGTCAAATATAAACCTACTAAGTAACCATATTTCTAATTTGTTATTGGAAATGTTTGTGTTTGAACCTGAATCTGATTTGGAGTACGAGAGTGGAAAAGCTTGAGAATCCATCACAACAAAGGTTACAGCAGTACTTCTCTGTTTGGTCAATATCGCACTTAATATCTGCTTATTGTGGGACATAACAGTGGATGGTTTCCCTCACAAGCTGTATATGTTCCTGTTAATAAGTGTACATGTGGAAAATCCGATAACGTATGGCAGCTCGTAAAATTTTATTTTGATATGCAATGCAAAAAAATGTAAGTTAAGTTCCCCTCCCTCATCCCTCTGGTGTCGCGTGATGCGCCTGGTTCAGATGACTGTATACAGAAGTCTATGACTAGCGGACGTCAGCTTGTCCCAAACCGAGTGTTCAGAGCAGTCTGAAGCCTGAGCTTGACTCATAAAGGAGTTTATTTTCTATTTGTTTATGTCAGGATTTGAAACTTTGGCCACGTATGAACATTCAACATGGAATCATGACAGTATATGATAGAAAAAATCATAATGAGTCACATTCATGTCCAAACACACACACAGCTTTGACAGTTGGGGTGGCAATCTGCAGAAGAACTGGATGAATATCTATCACAAATACCGAATCCTGCCTAACCTCCGAAAACGTCTTAAAGACCCCCATAAATTAGACTGCATTTAGTTTTTATTTCTACTGGAGGTCATTCACCATCTCTTCTGTTACTCAACTGACACCCAGAATGTACAATTCATCATAACAACAAACTAAAACAACTCTGTAAACCAATATGAGTCATCAGCTCATCACAGTGTCCTTCTCTTGCTAATTTTTGACTGCCTGAACTAGAGTTCATCTTTGTGCTGTCTGACACTAATCCCTGAGCAATTGGAAAGTTTCCCTACGAGAATTCAATAAATAATTAATCCAAAATTAAAAGTTAAGTCCTCTCATGAAACTTAAATTTCAATTTTACAGCAATAAACAAACTATAAAAGTGACTGAAGCTTAGACTAAAACATTAACACTTAGGTTGGGGAGAAGTGTGAGGAAAGCAACTTGGTATTATTGGTTAAAGTTTGGCATTATTGAGGAAGATTGCTTGTGCTGTGCGGTGTTTGAGCGGACGTGGTCTGGTGGTCTCTCCGAAAACATTCAGACAGTCAAGATACAAAAAGTCTGCAGTTCGCTGAAAACTAAAAATGCATTGTACTGTCTTCCCTGCAGGCCACTGAGACACGATGGAGCTGCAGCTTCCTCGGCTGCCGCAGTTTGAAAATACTCAATAATGTGTGTTCCATCTCTTTCCACTACGTAGCCGTGATGACGACCATCGGGGCTGAAATATATTCGTAGTTTCACACTCAACTTTGAGGAACATTTTGACTTCACTGTCCAGGTACTTGACTTGAAAGTGTGAATGCAGCTTTGCATACAAAACAGTGCATGTTAGCATGTAAGTACGACATGTGGCACACAGCACTGGTGTATATTAAATATAAAATATTCTTTAAACTTCTGAAATGAAGTCAACACACAGCGTTGTCATATTTAGCTTCCCAACCTTTGCTGTGATTGTTGTTTTGTGACTTTCTCAGAAGATTACTCAGTGGAATCAATACGATCAGAAGCACAGAATTACTCGTGTCCACTGACAATGTATTTGTTTTAATACCTCCAAATGTGAACGTCTTCCAGATACCATATTCACAGAGAACAATCATTTCTGAATAATAAGTAGCGTGATTGGCAGAATAAATGCACTAATTCAACATTCAGCCATGCTCTGAAGGTCAGGCTTTAACGGCTTTAACGGAGAAAAATCCTATGGAAATGTGCCGACCTGTTGAAATCTCTCACTTCAGATTAGTGCTGTCGAACCGATTAGCACATTCTCATACACGCAGAGCCATAAGGAGCGGAGACGACGCCACTTAAAAGCTACATTGTTCTGCAGAGTGAACATGTCAATCCTAATTCCTTTAGCCGCGGTTAACAGCTCATCAGCAAACTGGCAGTTGCAGATTGAACACTAGTTGAGTCTTAGTCCTGAGCCCAGATCTTCTCCAGGCATTACACCAGGGTGTCATCCTCTAATACCGTCATCTAGATTGAGGGAGAATACACAAAAGGCAGATATTGGACACATTGTCAGTGCTGTGCTCTTCTCCAGCTGCACCCCCCCCCCCCCTTTCTCTATCCCCCCGGCTCACTTCTTCACCCTTAAATGACTGAATATGAGCTGCTTAATCAGCTCCACTCCAGGTTAGTGAGGTTAAAGAGACCAAAGTCTTCCTCCATGACCACCGTGAAGGGAACTCCGCTCATCCCTTTGGTGAGAGCAACGAGATGGGAGGGACTCCTCTGGGGGCTGTAAGAAGAGATCACCTCCACCCCTTCATTAAATCATCCCTCCCTCTCCGGTTCCATCAGAGGAGGCTCCTGTATGAGCTGCGTCCTGATGGGCCGGCAGACCGTTGGCTAAAGGCCAGCCGTGCCACTCCGGTGCCTCTAGAAGGACAGCGAGCCCGCGGAGGGGCAGTTAGTGATGCAAGCAGCACTTCTGCACACACATACACGCTGAGATATACACATCAAAGCCTTGTGAGGGCGGGCGTTCCTTTATGACTGCTTACATGTATACTGTATACCAAAGGACTTGTGCCAGTAGGGAGTAAAACACTTGGTTCCACGTTAACAATTCCCAATCCCAACCCTGCCATTAATATATGGGGCTATTTGAGAGGTCAGCATGCAGTTTCATCCAAATTTTCATCTCCAGCCACACAATTTATACACATTCAATTTTAAACTCTGAATAATGTTAGATGTAGGCCAGTAAGTAAAATTATTTTTTGCTGAGGTCAAAAATAAACTTTCACACTTGATTGAAAAATCCTCTGTTGAGTTACATACAGTTTGGGAAATGTTTTCATTTTGAAATACTTTAAAATAAAATAAGTTCAATTGTAACTGTAAGTATGCAATTTTATTAAGGGGTTGACATCAAGGTGGTTAAATCCCAAAATTCCCCTCAAGCTGCTTTAATGGATAATTTGGACACCAATGAGTCAGACAGAAGTTCTCTTCCTGCAGTTGGTGTTTTAGGCCTGCCAGATTTTACATTCATCATTCATGCATTTGTTAATGGGTTAAATTGTAGTTGATATTTGTCCCATTAAATGATAAGCATGTAACTTTTTTAAGAGTTGAGCACTAAATCTTAAAAAAAAAAAAAAAAGTAAGTTTCACTTTGATGTTTGTTTTACAATGAAGTAGGAATTCCAACATTTTTACATTAATATTTCCTGCCTTCTTGTAAACAAGAAGTCTGATATTTATATACACCAAATTTCAGACTGCTGTAAATAAGATTTTGATGTACACATGGCTGTATGGCTGAAATAAAAAATAGAAAAGGGTTTGAGGGTTCATGGGAGCTTTTTAAAGTTGTAAATTGTTTTTTCAATAATAAAATGAAATAAAAATAATAAAGACGACATAATCATTGCAATTGTGCTGAGTGCATGATACTTATAACACAACAAACCAAATCTTGGTGTGATTCTGGGCTCTGAATCATGTGATGAGGAAGTGGTCTTTGTTGAAGCCAGTTTGCATGAAAGCAGATGGAGTGCAGTCATTCCACTGTCACCAATTTAAGTTTACAACAGCAAAAGAGTGCCTGTAAAATGTTGTGAATGTGAGTAGTGTGAGCGTGTGGTTTTTTTTTTTTTTTTTTTTTTGGGGGGGGGGGGGGGCAAGCAGCTGTGAGCAGATGTCAGCGTAAGTGAGCAAGGGACTTGGGAGAGAGAGAGAAATGTGGCCGGGCCAACCCTCTAATTTACGCATGAGTGGCGCTGCACCACCGATATTTACATTTAAATTGATGTTTCAGATACTTAATTAAAGACGAGGACTGGGCTCTTCTGGTCGGCGGCAGCCTCTTCCTCATCTTCCTCCTCCTCGGCAGAGTGCACAGACTGCCGCTGGAACCCGCAGCACTTCCCTGAGCCCTGTCAACAATATTTCACTGGAGGCCAGTTAGTGACAATGCACCCTGCTTTTGCGTCTATGGTAATTTTCTGGGTGCATTATTGAATACACAATGCCCCCTGGTGGTTTTTGATGCTCGGCCCATATTGCAACACAATGCAACCCCTCCTCCTGTCCTGGGGTTGGTAAATAATAACAGCGGTTGGACACATACTGAGAGTATCAAGTGTGTGAATTGGGGAGTTGTTGCAGCGGCTCATGTCAGAACGGAACATAAAACTGATGTCTGTGTGCAGCACAGGTGGATGAACAGAAGACAAATCTGAGGTTGGAAGATTCACAAGAAACCTATTCATGGTTATTATGCAAAAGTATATTTCATGCAAGAACTAAAAGGACTTGGCTGATATGCTCTATTGAATATTAAATGTATTTTTAATTGTTTTTGTGCTTTATGAGTTTCTTATAGCAACTTCATTAAATCTAATATGATTTAGGTATTATTTGATCTATTCATTTATATATGTCCAATGTTGTCTACAATTCATACTGTATACATAAATCAATGTATAGATAAATACTGCAGATGTAAATGAACTTGGCCATGATGGGTTACATAACTCAAACAACAGTTTGCTAGTAGGCCTTTCTACATTGAAAGAAATGGAAATCCATAAATATATAGAACAAAACATCTACCAAAATGTGCAAAGAACAGCCGAGTCGGCAGTCAGAGGCGATGTTCAGTCTATGGGAATTCCCTGAAAGATGTTTTAATAGATTTCTTGGCCAGTTGGGGGCAGCAGACCAAGCTGTAAACACAATACTTATATACTTTAACTATACAAAGTTATTAGGAAACAGTGTTTGAATCCACCTGATGGATGTTCTGTATGTGCAACACTCACTTTCCTTGCAGCTCTGTTTTGGCCTCCACCAAATGATCAGATTATTTATTTGCTATGATCACCAGCTGCTCTCTGTGCATGCAGTTTGGAGCTTTGCAGTTAGTTTACAGTGAATTTATTCATGTTTTTTTTTTTCTGAAAACACCTGCCAGCTGAAGGAGAAGAGTCTGCAGGCCGTAAAAAACAAAACAACGAGCAGAAAAAGGCTGAAACACAGGATAATTATCTCGGGATTCGTAACAATGGGTAAGCCCTTCGATATTAAGTGTAGCGTTTACTTTTAGTTTTGTTTATACATGAACAAATTCTGGACAAGTCCCAAGATAACTTGGCAGCTAAACCTCTTACCTGACAGGACGCTAGCCCAAAAATTTGGCAAACCCGAGCCCAGTCCAGGATGCCGCTTGTACATGCGTGTACCATAATGTCTCCAAATGGTTGGAGAGCGACACTGCTCTGCATTAACAGGGTCTCCAATGAGGCCAAAGTCTTAATGCAGTGGCACTCCAGCCCTGATGAACCGTAGTCCCAGCATGCTCGGTTGTCCTCGCCGGGGCCCTCAGATGGGCCGCCTGACTGCCCACAGGCCAACTCCTCTCCACCACTTGCTCCCAAACAGCCTTTTAATAGGTTTTAAAAGAGGGTTATTAACATCACCTGCTAATTATGTTAAGGACCTAATTAGGGAATGAGAAAAAAAAGGCCTTTTTGTCTAATTAGGTTTTCTTTCTAAGTACACTGATAACCAAGGGAATGCTGAGATCTCTGTAGAAATGAGAGTGCAATGATCCAGTGAGAGGATGCTTCAGAAAAAGAGTTAACCCTTTCATCAGAGCCTTGACTCTATTAACAGGCCACTGGCGGAGTGCAATTACCACCCAAATCGTTTATTTGGGACGTGTTTATCTGGAGTGGGAGTCTGCATCATTTAGCGCATTATAAACTCAATAGTAGCTTCATTAGCGATTACAGTCGGTGGGTGGTATTACCTGCCTGATAGCCGACCACAGACTGATGATATCAGCTCCCACCGCTGAATTACAAGGCAGGGACCTAATTTTTCAGCCTATGCTGCTCGATCCTTGCTGTTTCCTCCACTCAAGCGCTACCCTGCCGGTGCACTGCCAACAGCACTTCACTGGGCCTTCAGCTGCAACATGGGAATGGAAAGAGACAACATACAACGGCTTAATCACGAAGCAGGAACAAGAGATGCTGTAGCAGTGAGATGAGTGTGTAACAGAGGAGTTATGTAATATTCCTGGTGTATCAAAGTTGGTGGTGACGTTGCTGTAGTGTCTCACTCAGCAAATAACAGGTCGAGGTTTGACAGTGAAACAGCAAAGAAAAATATGTGGGAGGTAATAATACTTTTCGTAAAAATGAATGAGGTTTTACATTCATGCTTACAGCTACTTACTGACAACTGATATGATGTGACGTTAATTGATTTTTTTCAAATTTGCACAAGTAAATATCAAAATTGTCATCAATGTTAGGATCACAGTAGGAGATTGAAAATTGACCTTGTGATATGTTTTGGAAGATGATTGACAGGTTGTCTGTGTAACTCTGTTTCCTACTGCGAAAGGAAAATTGAAAAAAAAACTGGGCCTTTTTTAAAATGATCAATTCAACTGTTATCTATTATTTTATTTAGTAACAATAAACTACAAAGAGAGTCCAAACTTCTGCCAAGACGTTTATTATACACAATTTACATTTTGATCTGCATGTACGTAGGAGTATTGGGCCTCATTCACCAATGTCTTCTTAAAGTCTTTCTTGAGAAAGGTCTTAAGAAAAGTCATATTTATGTTCTTAAACTGCAGTTGTGTTCGTAACTTTGTTTTTAAAATGATGGATCCTATTGTCTTTGTAAATTAAAAGCGCATGCCAGTTGTTCCAGATTAGTTTAGGTAAACGCCCTGCCAATACCCATCAAAGAGAATGAGACTGCAGCGTTGTGTGCACATGGAGTCAAAGAAATTGAGGGAGAAAAACGAGAAGTTAAGAGAAACATAAATAATGTCGAAACAAAAATCTAAAGACAGTGAAGCACCCGACTGCGAAGAGGAAGAAAGATTTCAATAGTTCTCAAGTGAAGGTGCTGCTAAGAGGAAGTGTGCAACAAAAGAACTGTTATATAGTCGTGTCAGTGCTAAATGTAAAATTAATATAAAAGATGAATGGGATAATTCAGTGAAAGCTGTATCAAGAGGATAATTTGTCAAATTCGAGGCCAAAAAGATGCAAACACAGACCACTGGTGAGGGGACGGCTTGCCTGGAGTTGCCTGAGATGGACCAGTGCATCGTGGCTATGAGACCGGAATCACATGTACATCTTCAATATAATTCAAGAGGTCTCTGTTTGTTTGTATGTTTGTTTGCCCCTCACACATCTCAACAGCCGTTCGTTCCATCTGCATCCAACCTGGTGGTGTATTGCTGGGGACCTCAGGGTGTGCACTGGAATATTTGGAGCCATTTGGACATGGAAAACATTTCCAATTAATAAAATGTAATAAAAAGTTGACCGACGCTGTGTGCAGCAGCGGTGGCGCAGTTTCCAGCATCAAGTTCCAGAGAGCATCGCAGCGGACGGAGTCATGCGTGTCTTCACAAACTTCCACAGCGAGCTGAGCTCAAGAAAAACGGTTTTCCCTCCTATTAAAGGGAAAGCACTTAGACACATTACTCAAGTACTTTTTCACAGTGCATGAACCGAACTAAAACAACAAAAAAAGTACAACAGGAGCTGAATACTAAGGTAGCATTTACACAGAGAAATGTCAAGCTAGTTTTTATAAATGTAACAATTTAATGTGAACTCAGCAGCCGGACCGTCTGCTGTCAGGAGCTGAGCTCCAGAACCAGCTCAGAACCAGACAGAGGAGACACCAAATACTGACATCAGTCAGTATAATGACTGATGTCTTTTCTTTAGTCCATCTAAACTTTAGTCCATCTAAACTTTAATCACTATTTTGACGTCAAGAATATTAGTGAGTTTATGGTGACTTTTCTGTTGTAAACATTTTGGTGGCTCCTGTAAAAACAGTATTTCGTCTTATTTATATTACAAATATTCTCAGAATAATCACTAACAGTATTGGAAAAAACAAAACAGACTGAGCGTATGTAAAAGATAAAAAGTCAAAGCTGCCTGCTGAAGTCCAAACTTCACTGAAAATGCATCTTCATCCCTCCACCTGCAACCACAGCACCTAAGTCCTGCAGAGACCTCGGGGGAACCCTGCAGCGTGTCTGCAGCAAGCTATGCAGCACCATGATATCACAAGCCAATCATACGGACAAACAGGCTGTTTGAATTGAAAACCTCCAATAATGATTAAACAGGTCACTACAACGGTTTGATTTTGTATATTTTATATATAGATGAGGTAGAACTTGGATCCTTCTGCAGCAGTAACCTAGATCCAATTTAACTTGGGGTAGTTAAATTGGACGTGCGAACAGATAGCCTCAACAATGGCTCCAATCAATCAAACTGTTCAACAAATAAATGCAATTTCTTTAAAATAACTGAACTGAAACAGAAACATCCACCCTGGGATCTGGATCTGGATCTTCCTTTGCCCATGCTACATCCTTTCCATTGAGTTTCATGATAATCAGAAGGTTTTTTTGTTTTTTTTTGTAATCCTGCTGAATAATAGGAAAACAAACAAGCTTAATAAAAACTCCTTGTAACAGTTTATAATGTTCAACTAAATGCGGCTGAACTTCTGGCCGGTGAGGTTTCAGGGTTGTGGACTGATGGGGAGACCTAAAGATGCATTGGATTAGATTAGTGTCAATATATTCAAAGAAGACTTCTTGAATTTCAAACAAAAAATAACAATGTAAGAGAGATCAATACTCACTAAGCAGAAAAATATCATATCCCTCTTTACCCTCACTGTCAGCTTCACATTTAGGCTGTCAGCTCTCTTGTTTGCGTTTCCTGACTTTTTTTTGCAGTTCTTACACAAACCTCCTGAATGGGTGGGCATTTCTCAGCGGTGCGTCCCTTTCAGGGGTCATGACATTCATTTATATATTCATTAAAATATATACAACTCATTCATTCAACAAAAATTGCTCATCAGTTGATTTTTATTGATCAAAGTCATCATATAAGTAAGTGAGCACTTACCGGTACCAGGTTTAGCCAGTTTAATTATTTTGTCTCAAAAACTTCTCTTTTTAGCTTGAATTAAAACCCAAATAATGAGTATAGTGTTAAGAAATAGCTTTTGATTATTTAATAAATGTGAATCAGTAATAGTAATATCAGATACTGGATCTGCTTTCCTCCAGTAGTGGATTCAAGAGGTGATGCAAGTAAGTCCTGCGACACCCTACATGTTGTGTGCGTTACTCGTCATGTGCAGCACAGCTGCGGCTCAGTTGCCCTGCAGGCAGTCCAGTTTAGCACCACGACTCTTCTACTTCATCGTGTAGGATTTAGGAAGATCAACTGGCAGAAATGCAACAATTTTAATAATTGTGTTTTCATGAGTGTAGAATCACCTGAAATTTCAAATAAACATTGTGTTTTTGTTCCCTTATAATGAACCATTCATATCTACATCAGAAGAATTACACACAGGTCATCATGTTTTTAAACTGGCCAAGTTGGGACAAAACAAACTCTGAATCTTGAGAGGGCCCGTCACATGTTTGGGGAGTTTTGCTGCCACTGTAGATTCCCTTACACACTTGGAAAGGGTCAGGGCTATTCAGCTGTTTGCCATTTGTAACCTCACAGCTAGGTGCCGCTAAATCCTTTGATTAAAATGAAAATGGAGGGACATCAAAATATATTACTATCCTAACCGTAGCCCCGAGGTAAACCGTTCCTACATGGAACACAGTATCAATACCTTTCTGTGTGTTTTCTGGTCAAAGGGTCTCATTAAAATTCTTACATTGTCTATCATGCAACAAAATATGTAACCAAACATGTGATATGTCACTAAATGGCAAAGGTATAGAAAACTAAATTGCAAGTGACAATGATGGAAAAAAAAAAAAATCCCTGTTGAACAGAGTAAAGTCAGAGGTTGCACAGTGTTTGACATCTCAAGAGTTTGTGTCTGCAGTGAGCTGACATCATCAGAGGTCAGCACATCATCTTTTCCAGGTGCCACAAAAGCAAATAGTACCATACAATTTAACAATGAGGAGATGGAGGTAAAGATAGGAGGGTAACGAGGAATGAAAACGAGCTAGCGAGACGCCTCCAACCGCTCGGCAATGGGAGTCAAGTGTCGGGAGCCAGCGGCAGTGCTTCCTGTGTGATTACATGTTTAATTTACTTCACATCTCAAAAATTGTCTGCTATGACAGAGCCAATTTACAGTGATCCCCGTGTGAGTGTCAGGCAAACGAAAGGAAGACTGCAATGAAACCGCTCTCCACAACCTCTAATGGAATCTCAATGAACCCCGAGCCGGCGGGTCTGGGAGAGCAGACAGCCCCGCTATTAGAGCGGAGGACCCGCTTTACCCCGAACACCCCTCGCCTCAGCCCATCTGTTATTATCGCTTCACTTTCCCAGGGTGAAACGGTGCCAGGCTGAATGGAGGGAAAAAAGCAATGGAAAAAAGGGGAGGTTACTCTAACGTAGACCTATGTACCTTGACATTTGCTAGATTCAGTTCGGGTGGGTGAAGGGGGGCAAAATAGCAGCTTTCTAAATTGATGGAGCTGGACACTGTGTTTAAACTGATAGCTGGCCACTGGACTAGCCCTGATGTCCAATCTCGATTCCAAACAGACAAGCAAAGTATGGATATTGCACATGGCAAGTGTCTATCTGACTGTCATTTTAAAGCAGTGTCTACAAGAAAAATACATTTGTAAAACAACATTATTCAAATGATTTTAATGTCCAGGGAAATTTCCGGTCAAATTGCAGAGCTGTGATTGAAGGTTTGTGCTCAAATCTCAAAGTCATAAATATATTGTCTTAGAGGAGTCCGCCTTCCACCAAATTCAAACCTAAAAGATGCAAATTAAAGGCAATACATATGTTAATTCAAGCCTGCTTAGATAAACATCTCACATTCAAAGTGAGCAGAGACTTTAACTTTTGCAACTACTCTATGATTTGATAAAGAAAAAATATTAAACAGTCAATTAATTCTTATAAATTGATTTGATTACAATAATCTGTTTCTGCATGTCTACATTATATCAAATAACAATTCATAAATATAGCATGTCACTATTGCTGTGGATTTTCCTTTGCAGTATCATTTAACCATGAGGAGGTCATGCTAATATTATTTTAGTACTGCAGTTAAAGACATCCAGGTGTCTTTGACTTTGTATTTAATATAGGAGCTCTTTATTAGGCCTTAAAAATAAATGTTCTAAAATGAAAGTTAATTTGTCTATGTGCCAGTTCAATGATACATTATAATGCTAAGCAGGCTTTGAGGATGTATTGTGTTCACACTAGAAAAGCAACTAAATTATTAAAGCATCTAAACTTCAGGAAGTTCATGCACTGGCAGACCTGCTGACCAAACAGAGGTGGACCAGTTGCCCATAAACTGGCAAAGACCTTCATGCAGACTTTCTGTGAGCTCCGTTAAGACTGCAGACTTCACTGGGCCATGCTTGGAAGATTATCTATAATTTGTAGAAATCAGAAAGTGATGATAAAAGAAAGGAATAAGAAGAAGATAACATCAGTCTACCATAGATAATATGTAAATTACAGTTCAAATGTACCAATATATGAAGACATAAATTTGTTTTTGTTCTTTTGATTTTCTGTTAAAAACTTTATTGGCGTAATGATGTTTGATTTTTCAACTCATACAGAGAATGCAGAGGCTCAAGTCTGGGTTTGAAGAAGTCACTTTCCTGAAGAGATTTCAGTGTGATGGAGCCACTTTCAAACATCTTGGTGTACAGAAACACAAAACATTCAGCTTCAGCAGAGTTGTGCAAATGAAGTTGCTCTTTGTAACCATTAATGATGATTTAATGATGCCTCCACTGCAGAACAGCAAAAGAAAACAGTCTTCTCTGAAACACAAAGAGGACACTTAATGGATGAACAAAGTTTGTGCTACTAAACTATTTGCAATTGATGAAGTGATCACAGAAAACCCAGAGGCAAAAACTTTGACATTTAGATGGCAGTGGTATTACAAACTCACAGTTTCATTGACATCAATGCATAATTGCAAATCTACCTGTCTACACCTCTCTTGTTTCCTATATGAACTGTAAAAACAAGAAATTGACGACAAAACATTAAGAACAGTCACAGATGTTGAGCCTTTGGGAGCAGTAGGAATCCAAATCCAGCTGTGAAGTGCCTGATTTTAAGAGTAGAAAGTTATGTCACTTGCAATTCGACCACAAATTCAAATGTACAAAAGACCGTCTTAAATTAAACACAAATATTAGTTAGAAACACGAGCAGCTACTGCAACTTCTTACTTATTATAACATAGCTTACACAATTGTTTTAACGGTTAAGGACCTCAGGCTGAACAGGAATACATTTTAATAACCTGTGCTTTTAAGTAAAAAAAGATGAAATACATATTATCTTGAATTTGGCAGTACACACAATAAAAAAAATGGTTGAATACGTTTTGGCTAAACAGCTAGTTGAGTTCAGGACTGTCGTCTTTACCATAATTAAACGGGTGGATACAGCACCTCTAAACCTTCAAATGTGCCTGAATAGTAAGACATATGAAGTCAGTCCTGTTCCCGTCTTGTGCACTGCTGCCATTCTTCTGATAGCTGAAGCTTTCCTTCCTGAACCCGCTGTGAAACCAGCCTGAACGCATTTCCATCTGCCCCGTGGAGCCATACTTCACAGAAAACAAAGCCCATTCCCGTGGGGGGTGTAGCAGGCAGGGTGCTGGGTGTTTACTGTTTGCCGAGACCGACCCCGGCCGCAGAGAGACAAGATGAATTTGACAGCTAATGTAAAAATAACAGACAATCATAAATCAAGGAAGCAGGCGTCGTGAGTCGATGATGAGAGTTAATCAATACAGGCCTCACTTTGCCATTGTGCGAAATGGCACTCCATTTATTACAGGGGGGACTTGGAGGAGAAACATTATTCATATTAGAGTATGCACATGCTGCTGGGAGAGAGGTAGAGGGAGTGTTGGAGGAGGGAGCTGCTTAGTCATTGCACTGCTGGTGCAAAGGGCCTGCACTTAGAAAAAGACTTGACCCCAAAATGAGAAATTAGACCATTTTCTCAACCTCATTTAGTTTAAAACACAACTGGTAATTAAATGTGCACACAGCAAGTCAGCCACAGCTGCTCATCTGTCTACTTCTAAATAACTTAAGTGGACCATTTCAGACAGGGCAGTGAGTGAACATCACATTTCTCAAGTATTCTGTGGCCAAATGATTGCACTGTACAATAATGACCTAATTCAATGTTATGTTTCCTACTTCCAAAGCTCTGGTCAGAGTCAGGTGGACTGCTCCTCATCATTTTAGTAGCCTTGCTACATCAGACTATGCACAGCTTCAGTTTTCTTCCATGTGATTATAGTTGGGAAATCCTGTTCCCAAATACCCAATTTTGGTATTTTGTATCCATATCATGATCCAGCGTGGAGTCCTCATAAAGACTGCAGTAGTTATCCCTAAAAGCACATACAAATATTTCTAATTGAAGAGCTCAACAAAGATAGCACAGCTCTCTATACAAGGGTGAATCAAAAGGTTCAGAGTCGGCATCTATATCATCTAAAAACCGTACCTGATTTAAATGTGTCTGCCACCTCCTTCAAAGTACTCTTCTTGTGCAGCAATACATGTGGAAGTCAGATGGAACATCAAACATCATCTGTGCTTCCCTCTGGACACCCTGCAAAGTGTCAAAACTGTGACTCTTCAACTTCATTTTGAGGAACAAAAAGACGTCACAGGGAGAGGGGAGAGTGGGGAGTGATGACTGTGTCGTTACAGGCGGGAAACTGTTAAAGAACCCAAAGACCAGCATGCAGCAGTTCCAGTCATTTGTGCAGAATGTTTTCCCTCAGAATCCTGTAGATGTCACAGTAGAAGCTGTCTGGCAAATTCAAGGTGCACAATCCCGCAAATGTAAAAAAAAACAGCATCAGCACAGTCTTGGTCGTGCTCCTTACCTGACGCACCTTTTTTTTTGTTCTTGGAGCCTGCAGGCTCCTCCGCTGTACACAGCGGTGTTTGGTCTCTGGGTTGTAGAGCTAGACCCAACTCTCTTCACGTGTGATTATCTGGGAGAGATCTTCACAGACCTCAGCGCCGTGCTGCCTCAGCTCTGGAGTCAGGAGTCTGGGCACTAACTTGGCAGCAACGCTGCACATGTTCAAAGCGGAGTCTGTTCAGCTTGTCTCAGCAACGTGCTGGATTGTTCTACAACGATTCTAATTGGTTCAATTTCGTGAACGGTTTTGGGAGTTGTACTCATGGAGGGTCTTTCCATCCTCATGTCGTCCTGCAGTGATTTTCTGCTCCTTATGAAATGTGAATGCCACTCAAATCACCTTGTCTGGCTCATTGCTTGATTGCCAAAGGCTTTCTAAAGAATTTCAATTCACTGGCCAATGTTCAAATTGCCATGTACCAGTGCTCTTAAATGCGTTTGGATCTGCTTGTATTTAAGTAGTGTGACGTCAGATACTTACTCATAAGAGTAACTTCATGTGCTTCATAACCTTCTAATACATTCTTTATCTACATTAATGAGCTGGAACTTTATGTGTAATATGCTGATGAACCTGTGCATGCTGTCGAAACTAGTCTGACCTGCTGAGACATGAACTCCAAAACACTGTGAAGGTGTTCAGCAGTTTCTGGAACCAAGATGTTGGCAGCAGATTCTTCCTCTGAGTTATGAGTTGGAAATCAAACTTGTTTTAGCACATTTAGTTTCGGATTAATGGATTGCTTCTTCCTGGAGCACTGACGCTAGGTACCTACTGCTGCTGACTGAGAGCACCCCACAAGCTTTCTGCTTCAGAGATGGTTTGACTCAGTTGTCTGGCCATTACCATATGGCTCTTGTCAAAGTCCCTAAGATGTTTGAAACTGCCCATAGCCAATACATTGACTATGAGGACCAACTCATTCATCATCCAAGATATCCCAGATTATGACATGCACCAAGTGCTCATAATGTTTGCCTCATTGGTGTATGCTTCTTGTTCAATATTCTCTCACAATCGCAATTTTCAAAAAAGGCAACTATGACACATTGCAAAAAATTCACTGCGAGGCGATATGGTGACAAAACTTTATGCAAGTATTAGCAAATGCCATCAGCACCTACACTTGTTCCGCACGTGTTAAACAGCGAATTTCTGATATTTGGAGTAGTATTGCTCTTTTGGAGGGTTGAGGCAGATGTAGAGGTAGGTGCAGGAGCAGGAGATTAGAGACAGCTCTCTGGCACACTGGCTGATTTTGAGTGGCTGTGGCTGGCCTCCTCTGGGGAAATCGAGCCTTAGGAGTGGGGCTTCTGATTTACTCCAGGCTCTGGCATGTCTCACTGATGAGCTCCAGGCAGCCCAGGCCCCATGTGGGGATTGGCTCCGACCAATATGTTCCCTTCCACTCAAAAGGACAGGACTAATGTGCTAGAACCCGGGCCCCGGCGCCCCCTTCCACTCCCCTCAGCAAACCCCCCTTCCACGTTCATTTAAGCCTCTCTCTGTCTTGTCTGACTCTCCTGCTCTCCCATTGCTTCTTCTTCATATCAGAGCCTCTCTATCTGTCGCCACCTCTCTCAGCCTCGCTCATATCAGGACCTCTTTTCCCATCTTCCCCTTTTCTCGCCTTCGCCTTTCTCTCATCCCTCTTTGCTGCTGCTTCCTGGTGCTGCAGTCATTTTTCCTCACCTGAGGCTCATTCCTAGGTCTGGGGGAATGTATGGCTTTATTTGTATGGTGCCAGCATTTTATTGGATTCCTATTGCTTTGGAACAGAGGTACCACATTCCAAATTCATCAAGGGCCAATTTAATTCAAAATTCATGAAGTGGGCATCCGTCAAGGCGCCAGCTCCAATGTGCTTTGTGTGTTCTCAGGGTGCCTCCCCTATGCACAGGAGACCATCAGTAACTCCAGTCCCATTTCCCTCTCTTATTACTGGGTGGTTTCCTTTGGCTCAATACAGGAATTTAACCCAAAAAAGATCTAATTTCTTCTTTCTGTAGTCCAAGGTACATCATCACACAAGTGTGATAGACCAATATCTTCAGCCTAACTCTTACCTAATGCAGGCAGTCATCAGTAAAGACCTGGAACAGTTAACTTGGCATGGAGCTGTTTTAGTCTGTCACATTTTCATCACACCATCGGTAAACCTGTCTTTTTTACTCATTCTAACTATGTATGGTGCTGCTTCTTACACATTTCTTTTATGCATCTGAATATGCAATATACGATCCTCTCTTCTTCTACAGTGATCCATGATTGTCTTAATGACCTGCCAAGATTTTGAGGTACAGTTCTTCATTTTTCCGCTGGAACTTTTTTGTGTCAGTATCTCTAGAATTCTATCAGAAACTGCCTTCCTCGCAAGGTGAGAGTGCTCGTTTGGGCAATTTATGGGCCCCTGATGGCTTCCTTGTGCAGATTTAGCGAGCTAATATTTGGAGTTTTAATATGCATTAAGAGTTTGTTGAGGCTGGCTGGCTGGCTGGTTCTGCTGCAAGGTACAAACCAAGATTTTATGTCCCAAGTATGATACACAGCAGAGCAGGGAAATGTGGTGGATGTAACAAGGCTTTGTATCAAGATGAAGTGAAATGACAGAAGGCATGTTATTTATAACAGTAGGTTTATTGGCCTGTTTGCCATAAAATCGTGACTTATTTCTTAAAGGACTTTACAGTGTATGCGGATGTGTATATTTTAGAATATTGTAGAATACATAAGATTTAAATTTATATTGCCACACAGTATTTTTTTTATTTTTTTTTATAGTATATCCCCCTCTCACTGAGCATGGGACAGTTTCACAAGAGTGAAATTGTATAGACAAGGAAATAAAATAGTAAAAACAAAACTGTAATAAAACCGGAAAGCAAACAAGCAGCAAAACATACGAAATAAAAGACCTTAAAAGGACAAAAGTTACAAATAAGAAGCACTGTGTATTAACCTCCTGCACAAGTATGTCAGTTTCCTCCAGTATCAAGTCTGGCTGGCAGCACCTTCCTCATATATTACGAAACTGACAATACACTGTGCCACAGTGTTTTTTTTTAAGGGAATAAGAGGCGTCGGTTTGACTAGCCATGACGCTGTGATACACCTTCAAATGATCTACTCCTCCTACTTTACCTCGGCACCACACTGTACTACAGATGAACTTGTATTTTTGTTCACCAAATTACCAAAATCGTTGGCCACACTTGAATGCGCTCTCATGTAGTTTTTTTTTTACATTATTGGAAATTGAATTGTGCAAGCTCTGCAAGGAATTAAAGATGTTGAGGGGGATTGTGAGCCCATGGTTGTAGAGGAAAGCAAGACAGTTATTTCTAATGTAGAATAAATATTTAGTCTGGATCTCAGCCCTATTGAGGAAAAAGGTGGATCCTCACCTGAAGAGCAAGTAGTTAAGAAGCTGGTCTCTCCACAAATGAAATGTCCAACTTTCATATTTCTTTTAAAGAGTCCTGTCAACACACAACGTACAGAGAAAGAAACCAAGGTGGCCAAAAACCATTTGCCCTTCTGGGGTTGAATGCTTGACCGCAACAGTTACAACAGTTAAACATTTGAAATCAGGGTTACTAATGTGACCTTAAAAACATACTAACATGAACAGTATGACCAATGTTACATTGATCGCAGTCACACTTCTGGGTGATCCAAATAAATACACATTGGATCCTTACGATACAAAAGTTGCAGTGTATTAAGCTGACAGGTAACGAGTCTGTTCTATTCTAACTTTGATACCAGCTCACATCACTCTCTGTCCTTTCAAGGCCTCTCCCCCGGCCCTTCCCACCCACACCATCCAGCTCTTTATCCCAGCTGTCTCCCCTCATTCTGACCTCTGAAGACCATGCTGCAAATTTCACACAATCTCCCTGCACAGCAGTGGTTGCAACAGCACTGGGAGCCAATATGTTGCCATAATTGGGCCTGTAGTGGGGGCAGAGTCCAAGGCAATTAATCCTTTCCTCCTGTTGTTTGCACCCTGGTTGGCAGTGACAGGGTGCAGCGTAATTGGACAGGAGCACACTTGTCCCCTCCATTTTACATTAATATCCCTTCAACTCCAGACTCTAATCCTGGCCAGGTAGAGAATCCCACTTCTGCCACCAATATCCACTCAGTCTCTCTTTCCTGCTCTCCCACTCCCAACTGTCAACTCTCCTCCATCGCCATGCTGGGCTAATCTATGGCCTAGATGAAGTGAACGGTTAGCTGAGATTGAAGTGGGTAAAATGGGATGAGGAGAAGGGGTGGTGTGTGTGTGTGTGTGTGTGTGTGTGTGTGTGTGTGTGTGTGTGTGTGTGTGTGTGTGTGTGTGTGTGTGTGTGTGTGTGTGTGTGTGTGTGTGTGTGTGTGTGTGTGTGTGTGTGTGTAAGCAGGTGTAGGGCCTTGCAAGAGTTGGGTTTGTCAAAGTGCACAAGCTGAAATTTTGAAATTAGTTTTTTGTTGTTGTTTTTGGTTTTTGAACAGATGGAAAGCCAGAAACACAACAACTGAAGTTTGAACCCATTTGAGTTTTTAGTCAGCATGAGCACGTCATGATTTATTATAGCCTGGTTATAGCACAATGCACGACTAGCTCAGACAAATAAAACATCTGCAGAATTATTTTTTTATTGTTTTTTAAGTTTTTAAGTTGACAACTTTATGATTTTGGAGAAACAAAAGACTTTAAGAGATCCAATCAGCTTTCTGGAGCCATGGCACTTCTTTCCTCTCAAGCTGTGGTCACCAGTTTAAGTTTGTTTTTCTGGAGAGTGCAGATTTGTGAGATATTCTGGCTTCACAAGAAGGAAATTTGTCCTTGAATGAGGCTCAAAACAGCTGAGGTACCAATATAAGATTCTCTCTTAAGTCCTAGCTTCTATTGAATGAACGTGTTTTGACTGTTGGCTACATAAACCTCCTGCTTTGGTTCCTCTTTTAAATGATCGTCTTTATATATGGCACAATAGCTCATTCTCAGGAGCAGCAGGTACATCTTCATCTGCTGAACAGGTGTCATCAAAATGTACAATATCCAAGGAGATGTTGCTCTGAAGTAAACCTGTAACCAGCTGCAGTTACATTATGTTCCTGCGATAATACACCAAACAGACACACTTCTGTATCATTGTGTCTGGGTCTAGGTAATAGAACATTGACACAACACTGCCACCATCAGGTAAAACTGGAAAAGACAACTATATCTCTGGAACTTCCATTCTGCATGCCATTAAAAAAAGAAATGGTCATGTAGCTGTACATCTTTAGATTGCGCATGTTGATCCAAAAATTGTTGAAGACCAATAGTTTGATGAAGGTGTGCTGTAGTATTGGGTCACTATTCGAGCATCAAAAGATCTCGTTAGTATCAAGTGGAAATGCGGACACAGACTGAACTATGTTTTACACACAAAAAACAATAATTTCAAGAAGATCAAATGAAGATAGAGCAAAATCTAAATTGAATCTGTAATCTTTGTTAAAATGTAGACTGAACTCCGCTGTATTTACCACTTTCCTGAATTTAGCTTCTCCATCTAATCTTTAGTTATGGGAGACAAGAGGATCACTGGAACACGTATCCTTTACATCACCACATTTTATTACAACTTCTAGTCCATCATTACTTATCATATCTTTGTATCTGTTTCGGGTATAGTTTGTTCTTCTTTTCTCTCAACACTTTATGACACTGTGGTGGGCTCTCAACACCCAGACTGAGGATCACTAGATCACCCACATATTGTCATTTACTTCATGTCAGAGGGCCCAAAACAAAAAGGCCTACAATGATTTATGCAAAACATACAGACTGTATTCAGTTATCATCATTATGAAGAGGGTATTATGTATTTCTGTACTTACTTCCTTTAACCTCAGACCTTTTGAATGGCATCATCTTCTTTCCCTCCCTCTAATCCCCAAATTCTCATATTATTTCTCTCTTGTGAACACCCCCCATCCCATCCCCACAACCCCATCTCTCCTTCCTCCTCTTTTTCTGGGCCATTTCTAATCTCTTCAAGCGACTCTTCTAAGCCTAGGTGTGCTTCAAAAACAAATCAATAGAAGTATAATAGCACTGTGCACGCTTTGTAATTTTTATATCATTAGTTTTTTTTCTCTCTCACTCTTTCCCCTCTCACAATGCTTACTTCTCATGCATCAGGAGAGAAGCAGGGTGTGGGGGTATACAGTAGAGCGCTCCTGTAAACTTTATTTAGTATTCTATGAATTTCAGATCAGTTATGTTTCATAATGACACAGCAGTGCAGTGTGTAGGTGGAGGGAGAAGGTGTAAGGTGAAGGGGGGCAGGTGGAGAGGAGACATGGAAGGCAGAGGGAGAAAAAGGAAAAATCAATACAACTAGCACACTTTTTCCCCGGCATGGCAAAGAGAGGGGATCTATTGTGGGGGAATGATGATTTATGTCAGGGGTGGAAGGGCCGTCAGGGTGCGTCGGGGACGATGGTGTGCGCCAATAATGATTAATGCCCCCCCTCCATCTGGAGACAACCCAGCCAGCACTCTTTCAGAAGAGCCCCACACACCACCCCTTCCCACCTCTCTCCTTCGCTACCGTTCTCAACCCCCGTCTAATCTTCCTCCCTTCTTTAAAACAGGACCTTAAGTCTGGACCCTTTCCAGACTGCCTTGACAAGATTTTCACTATAAATGCAGACATTTGCAGTTGAAATGTATTGCACTACTGTTAATGAGTTGAGAGTATTAAATAAATTGACATGAAAAGAACATCCCTTAAAATCAAGAGTGAAGAGGTCCAAAGTTTAGAAGCGATAACTTGAAAGGCCTTTGAGTCTGGAGCGCGTCGTATTGATCCTTTTTCTTTTTCTTTTTCTTTTTCTTTTTCTTTTTCTTTTTCTTTTTCTTTTTCTTTTTCTTTTTCTTTTTCTTCTCCTTCTTCTTATTTTGTGGGAAACATTGTGTTGATGTTCAAATGAATGGATTCCTCCTCATTCTTAAAACTACAGAATGCCATTCAGATATTCAAATTTATAAGTAAACATGCCACTGAAATACATATATAGGTTTGCGAAGAAAGTAATTAAATAAATGCCAAAATAAATATATATATATTAGAGCTGGCGGGGATCTCCTTACATATATTTGATCAATTATCTCTCAGTTGTGTTATTCATTTCAAAGTTCTGATGCAAAACGGCTGTTTTATGTCACATCAACACATTCATTTCTCATGATGGACTCTATAAGAGGCAAACCTTACCTTTGTAAATGTAGACAGGAACAGCCAACAATGTTCACTGACCCATTCTGATTTGTTTGAAGTAACAGATTTTTCAAATTCAAGTATTGCCGCTTTTGTATTTTTTGGGGGGGTCATTTATTTAATGTTACATATTTCAATGGCAATTGTTGAAATTTCAATTTGACTAATACTACATGATATAATAAATAGCAAGCCAATGTAACCTGTCACATCCTGTCCACATCCTGCTACAGGAGGTATAGTATTTGTTTATTGTGTTTTTATGAGGGGGGACGGGGGGGTGTAGACATGGCTAACCCTAAGTAATATTTAGCTTAGTGCCGCTTAGCTCTATAAATTGGTTTGTCCTGCCTAATTGTTTTGTTTGTAGGTGAGAGCAGCAACGCTCACATGTGTGGGAAATGAAGTGAGTGGAGCCTACTTTTTATGTATGTAGTTGGTGTTGTATAAGTATTGCTATGGAGTATACCAGCATGTGTTTGGGTCACACACACACACACAAATGTATGTCACTATATCCAGTTGCAGTAAACCTAGGGCTCTATACAAGAACCTTGAATTCAATCCATAGTGGGTAGCCGGTGTAAAGAGATGAGGATCAGAGATTAGAGTAGTTGAGACTCTCTGTCATGGGCTTCATTCTGGATCACTTCTATGTAAATGATCTGGACATGATTTTCCAAGACAAGTGAGGTTTCACATGGAGCAAACACTGTCATGGCAGAATCAACAGTGGGATATTTAGAAGTCTCTCTGCACATTCAAGCACTTTTTCTGTTGCAATTGTGACCGGGCCACCTAACAGGGCCTCGGACTACAAGAACCCCACTGGGAATTTCACCCAGAGAATACAAGTACACAAACTCTTTAAGAAAGAGGGTACAGAGACGTGAGATTTTACTTTCAACTGGAACATTTATAGAAAATGAAGCAGATGCATGATTGTAAAAAAAAGGCCAAATAAAAGCTAAAAGTTAAATGAGAGTTTCTTTATTGCAAAAGGATGCTATAAAAACTTGTAAAATCCCTATTACACTGGCCACTTTACCAGCACAGGGGAGGGTGCAGAAAATGTTCACAGGGGGGTGAAGTAAAAAGGTCAGTCCCCGAGTGCTTCACCACCACCAGTTAAATGATTAGTCTCCGTAATCTAGCCTTCACATTGACTACAGAAATGATGGTGGAGTTCACCAGCTTCATGGAAGTGGAAGACTGAATCTCTGGAACTATCTTTAACATGTGCAGTCATGTCACTGAAGTATTAAAGTCAACTGCTTGCTACTTCCCTGGACATTTTCTTGAGTAATAGACAGGGCCAAAAAATCCAACTCCTTGACATGTTTTTAGTCATCAGCGCAGAGAAACACAGGACAAATCAGTAGAAATCATTATGGCAACACAAAACCCAGCGTATCAACTCCTCCGGTTCCGGAGCCGTGTGTAGTAAACGTAGTCTGGGCAAAGAGCAACTTCCACCACTGACCGCCAACATGGCGACCCCAGCTGTGGGACACTCAATGGGCCGCTGCTCCACGGCCAAGGGACCGGGACAGAGGCAGGATGGGAAGGCAGAGGGAAATCCTCCACCCCTCACCATCTTATCCGAAGCAGAGGCTAGAAAACCGTCTGCTGCACCCACTCCTCCACCATCAAACGCTTGCAGGGTTGAAATCAGAGATTCCTTCATTCAGAGGCTCACGCTTGTCTCCAACTAAACCGCTGCAGAAAACTGTTTCCTCATCTTTCACATAAGCTGTGATACCTGCATTTCATTGATTTAAACATACATTTTTATATTCTGCCAGATACTGGAGGCACATGGTTTTTAGAATTGTTAGAATAAATGGTTTTAAACAGCGAGTTCAAATAAAGACTAAATAACATGGACACAGCTTGGATTTATTTTTTATATGGTCTTAATATTAAGATATTTTCTGTTACTCTGTCTAAGTAAGTAGGGTTAGAGACGTTCTGAGGCGTCTGAGGGAAAACATTCGGTGCAAATGACCTGAACTGTGGTGCAACAGCACTTTGGTTTTCTAACATGACAAAGCACCCGCCCATTGAAAACGGGTGAGTTCCTCACCTGCAACCACACAGATGCAGCTCCCCACCTCCCTGACTGACGGGATTTGGCCTCTTGCAACTTCTTTCTGTTCTGCTAAAATTTGAAACAAACTTTAACTGCTCTGCTCAAGTTTCAGGTGCATTGAGAAATCTTAGACCAGCCGGACCAGTGCTCACAAAAAGTGTGTAACTCAGGAGCTGATGTTGATTAAGCCACAAAAGTTGGAGTACTTACTCATGAAGGTTTTAGCTTCGCCCTCCTTCGGGCACGTCACGGTGCTACTTACCATTCAAACACAACAGGAGCTGCATATTTCGATGTGGACTGTCTGCATAAATCACCCACCGTCGGTTAATTTAGTAAAACAATAAAACCAGGCCAACGATATACCCCCCTCCCCCAATACGCACACACACACACACACACACACACACACACACACACACACACACACACACACACACACACACACACACACACACACACACACACACACACACACACACACACACACACACACACACATTTATTTTTTTATATGGCCAGCCTGACATTTTTTTCTTGCTATAGCTCAACAATAACAATAAATATAGCAACTTTTATAATAAAAACAAATAATTGTAAAGGGTTCTCTTACCATTGTGATCAAAAACATTGATCTGAAGCTCAATTCTGGGTGTGTTCTTTAAACATTTTTTTAATGAATAATAAATTTAGCAACTTTAGGTCAACACATTAATCTCAGGCTGAAATGAACAACTCCCGTTTTTTTGCCACCCAGTTCCGGTGCAAGCACATCCCACTTCTGGATTAAGCCCCGCCCCATATGATACAGATCATTTAATTGGTTTAACAGATACAGGTAATGACGTTCTTGCTTGTCCCTCGTGGATAGTTTAGGTGTGTATCGCCAGGACTGACTACTGTGACTCACGCATGTATCCACACCGCCAGCAATGCTCCTACTGCCAGCTGTTTTCTCTTGGAAAATGGACACCGATACTTGTAAATTAATGTTGGATTTAATTTTGTCTTGCACCTTGCTTCAAGGGAGACAACTGGGTCCTCAGTCATTGAAAACAAACAAAAACACAACTTTAACTTATTGAATAGAGCACTGCAAAAGACCAAGAGGATTTGGGACAATCCGATGTGTCTGCGGTGGTACTGTGTGATGAATAATGTCATGAATCTATCTTTAAAACATATCCACTCAAGTCCTAAATATGAATTCTTAGAACATTATAATAAACACCAACAAATGCAATAAAAAACAAAAGCTTATATGAGTCAAAGATATTATTCTTACTATCTTAAATTGTCTGTTACTTTTGCATAGCCGCGGTAACTGTGGCCAGAAGTGGAAGTTGGGAGTGGAGGAAAATCTTAACATCGACAAATCCACTCAGTGATGTCACTTCCACAGCAAAACATGCTTCATGGTAGATAACTTTAGCGAACATTAGCCGTGCGATTCGGGTCATTGCAGACCACGTAATACTGTAGCAGCTAAAGTTCTGAATGTACTGATTATTGCATTTTATATTTTATGAATTTTCTTTTTTCATTTGAGGAAGAAATTAAGTTAAGTTATGTTTCAGTTTGAAATGATGAATATTTGCAACAGTTTTACTCCCACTTGTATCACAATTAAGGCTTTTATAGCATTTAATGCTTCGAATTGATCCAACGTAGCCTTCACTTTTACACAGTATTTAATATACACATTCATAAAGAGCACCTCATCAATGTAAATGAATGGTCCAGGCCACCTCTCAATTATTTTTCAGATAAAATACTCCCTTTGTATTGACAGTCTGCAGCGTTGAGGTACTTCTGGATTTACATCATGTGTTGTTGTTAGTCTTCCAATTACTCCCCCTCCCCCCCCCCCCCCCCCCACCACACACACACCCCCCCCCCCACCACACACACACACACACACACACACACACACACACACACACACACACACACACACACACACACACACACACACACACACACACCACACACCTAGCCCCCTCTCTTTCCATGCTGCTCTGAGTGGGCCATGGGGTGATGGATCTCTGGCTGCCCAGCTGTGTGGCTGCAGGACAGGGGCGGTCACTTTTAAGCCCGGCATCAGCACTTTGTCTCTGCCAGAGCTGTCAGCGCTCGGCGCTCGGTACAAAGAAAAAGAAGAGAGAAGCAAAGAAAGAGGGAGGTGGGGACGGCGGCACGGGCCACGGGTGAGATGGACAGAGTGAGAGATGGCCGCCTGATGAAGGAAATGAATAGATAGAGGAGACTCAGCAGACAGGAGATGGAAAGAGAGATGAAGGAGAGGAGACAAAGTGCTTGTCTCTTCTGTCATGCCACAGCTAAGGCCCTGCAGACACCGTGTGTGTGTGTGTGTGTGTGTGTGTGTGTGTGTGTGTGTGTGTGTGTGTGTGTGTGTGTGTGTGTGTGTGTGTGTGTGTGTGTGTGTGTGTGTGTGTGTGTGTGTGTGTGTGTGTGTGTGTGTGTGTGTATTTGTGAATGTGAATGTGAATGTGTATTTATATCTCAGAGCATCACAGGAATACACGCGTGAGGATTATTATTGTTATCTTGTTCGTCCACTCTTTCATTCAGCTGTTCCTTCTAATATATGCTAATATTAATGCGTGTGCTAATGCTAGTCTACAATTATGGGTAATGACATTTTTTTTGTTCTGTTCTTTGCTCTCACCATACATACACACAACGTAGTGGACAGTCAACTGTAACACTTTGTTCAATGAAGTTCGATTGACTGACAGTAAACTGATTCTCGTGGACATTTTGCAGTAATTTCTGAGGAAGTGCTCCACCATGGCTCCCAGCGTGTGCAGGTACACACATGCACGTGTTGTAAATGCATGTACATTGGTGTCCTTATGCATTTTCAAACTATACAATTAAAAACTACCACATACTGTACAAAGAAGGCTTATTTTCATGCTTTGAACAATTTTAGGTTATAAATATTAATAATGGGGGGGGGGTTACTTTTGCACAAGTTCGAATATCTATTAGTTTAAGTTTTATGACAACTGGACAAACTTTCCACAACTGCTTTGGTGAAAGAGCATTAAAGAAGTTCAATGTTGGAAAACTTGCACTTTTTACTCATGAATGTTGAAGTCAACAAATGAGATGTGCAAACAACTGTAAACATTTACATAGATTTACTTACAGTGATTCTCTGTAAACTTCTATTTCTAATTCTGTACGTCACACACTTGGTATGGTCCAATGTGTGGAGAAATGTACCTTTAAGTAGGTTTGACTCATTCATGTTCATCTATAATAAGATTCAGGTCTTGAAGTTGAGTTTTAAATGTGTTTACATTTTGATGAACTGTGACCAAGATGGGCCGTGTCTGAATGGGGAGGACAGCCATGGACGGATGCAGGTCAGTAGACACACATGGACCCACACAAGCTCATCACCAGTGTGGGTTCGCTGCATGTCAGTCAGGGTACAGATTACATCGAGGGAGTTAAGTGACTCGACAGTAAAACTTATAATGATATATAGACCATGGCTGTAGAGAGTAGAAGACACATTCACACCTCAGTGCTGACACTTTTTTTTGTCTCTTATACTATATGTCTCAACCCTGGTATTTGAATACCATATTACTGTACTACTATCAATGCAAAACGAAAAGTACAATTTTAAAGGAAACCAAAAGCATAATGATAAAAGTCTGACTGAAACGTGAGGGGAAATGATGTCTTATCAGTCGATACTTATGTGGATATAGGTAGCACATGTGGAAGTTTAAATGGTGAGGACTTGGGGAAATACCTCACTGTCTTTAACCAATATCGTTATATACCACTTAAGAAAATGCTCTTTGCCCAGATTTACTACAATATAGAATTTCCATATGTCCTTTTTCCCGTGTTCATCAACATTCGGAGACTACAATGAACATTGAACCCATAGAGATTTGAGAATGTAAGAAAAAAAAAAAAGCCTGATACATTGACAATCCTTTTTGATATCACCTTTGGTCCAGTTAAAAAATGAGCGAGGAGATTGGATTTTCGGCGAATGATAAGGCACACTCTGCAGGCCATTCATACCCGTTACATGTTCTCACTTTGCGTTGGCTATTCAAGAGGAACCTCCATGTGAAAGGCAGCCTGTGGAACGGCCCTTATTATTACCTGTGAAGCAGGGAGCGCCCCTGTGAACTATTCTAATGCGTAAATGGGAGATGGGGTTGGTGGGGAGGAGAGGACATGGGAGGGGAGCAGAGGGGGAGGAACAGAGGCAGGGAGAATGGAGGTGGGAGGGGGAGGAGGGAGTGGGGGGTATTTTGTTGTCTGCTGCTTGTACATCTCTGCAAACACTGGAGGATAGTGGCCTTTGCAATGGCCTGTTCCAATCTTTAGGGGGCATCATGCTGCGTATGATGTCCTTAAAACATGACATCAAATACAGCATCAGAAGATAACATCTGTATGTGTGTAAACAAATGATGCCGAATATCTAATTCACAATGTGGATGCAGGTTTATATTTTGTTAGTAAGACTGGATGAACAATGGGGCGCTGGGTACAAAGGCTGAGAGCGGACCAGGGGTGGGAGGAGGGCTGAAAACCTCATTTCCACCCTCCACTGCCTCCCTCTGCTTCGGTGTAAGAGATTTCTCCACAGCACACCAACCCACGGCTTCATGTGAGTGTGTACGAGTGTTTGTTTTAGGGAAGAGCGCTTTACCGACAGTAAAGATCAAGAAGTGGTGTTAAAAAATGAGAAATGTACATACATAAGATAACAGCGAGACAGAAAAGAACAAGAGTATAATGCTTGTTTCCTTTTCCAAGAATATCCCGATGATGACCCGAAAAATGTCACAAAGTCCTGGAATCTGCATTATTACACTAAGGTATTACTTTGTATTACAGTTAGACAATGAAAATGAAAGAAGGACACTTAAGATATTGTGAGTACTTCAAACCTTATATACACTATATTTGAAGCCTCGTCAAACATACTGCCAACATACTGCCGTGTATCTCTCGTGTAATAACTAACATGACAAAACACTTTTGTCCCATAGTTTAATTTCTGCAAAGTGTTTCATGACATCATGGCTGGTAACTGCCCTATCACCGCACACAAGCCCTTTTTAGTCATGCAGTACGTAACAATAAGAATTAATTCATTTTAAAAGTAATTGCGTTTTGTCATTCGGACCTCAATGTAAATGTTCTTAGAAGCCAGTCAATTTTGTCTCAAATTAATAATGTGAGGGATTGGGTCACAGCTTTTCTAAGTTGTAGTGACTAGTATGCACACTGGAGGTAAAAACACTCTTACATCCTAATGTTTTGTTTCCCTTTCTGCCAATATGACTGCATTCTTTTAGACTTATTCAATGTTGAAAGCGATACAAAAAAATTACAAGGTTCGATCTGGTGAGATTGCAGACCAGTTTTACATAAAAGTGAGCAAGCTCTTTAGTCAGATATAAGACAGACGTGGGAAACTACCATAAGATCAGAACAACATGTTTCAATCATACGTGTAGTGCTGTCAGCGCTCTGCCACGGTTTTATTTTAAGTGAGGACATCACATGCTCACAGTTCTGTTGATCTGAAATGAATTTACATTTACACAAGTGCTTGAAGTTTGAATCATCTCTAAAGCAAAACAATTTAAATGGTTAGTTGTCATATTCATATTTCATAGTTGCAGAAACCTGTTGGGATTGAAATCCGACATAGTGTGTTGAATGTAAATGAGTATTTTTTGTTTACTTCGAAAATAAAACTATGTCATAATGCTTTCAGCAGAGTTTCCGATGCATCAAGAATATTTTGAATTTGCGTTAATTATTGCAAGCTTGCGATTGCACTTTCCCGGTGGGACTGTATAAATAGAAAGTAACATCCCATCAATGTCATGTTCAGTGGACATGGAAAATGTGCTGGAGGTGTCTACGAGCAGGTAACTGGATGTTTTCCAAGTTAATGAGAGATATGTTGACTTAACAGTTATTATTGTAAACTGACTAACAGCAACAAGCTGCATTTATTCCATGTATACTTGTTATTTTTTTATCTCTCTGCTCTGATCAGCTTGGTTGTTTTTTCAGCCAGTGGGGGGAAAATGTCAAGTACAACACCAGACCTTTTTTTTTTATTATTATTATCATCTTAATATATCAATTTGCAGTTCTGCACAATAATCTAATTTGAAAATAAATGAATACATTTCACATGTTTTTACAAAGTTAGCAAACTCTTATTCTAGGTGTGTGTGTGTGTGTGTGTGTGTGTGTGTGTGTGTGTGTGTGTGTGTGTGTGTGTGTGTGTGTGTGTGTGTGTGTGTGTGTGTGTGTGTGTGTGTGTGTGTGTGTGTGTGTGTGTGTGTTTGTGTGCGTGTGTTTTTGTTTGCTCACATACATTCTGTGAAAATTGTACATATACATGTTTGTTGCGGCTCAGCCTTGAGCCTTAGCCTTGGAGATGGAGCTCCAGAGCTGGAGTCCAGCTTGCTAATCAATAGCAAATCAACCTACTGTAGAGAGGACAGGAGAAGAATAGAAAAGGACAACAAAAGCCTGCCCTGCTCTCTCCATTTCACCCAGCTGCATCTTTCTCCCCTCACCTTGCTCCATCGACCTCTTGCCTCGCGTATAACAAACTCTCTGAATGTCCCCATGTAAACACAAAGCTACTTTCTATTCTCCATTTCTTGACTGTGCGAGTGTGTTTGCAGTCCACTGCCCTTCAACCATTCCTTACCACCGTGGTCCGGCCTGAATTCTTAACAAAATCACAATGTGAGGTCATGCCATGTTTTGTTTCTCAGACCACAAAAGCTGAGAGAATTGCAACAAAACAGTATTGTTTATTCTCAAGTGTTGCATATTTTCAAATCTGCATTCAACAGATAAATTTAAGGGTCGGTTTGTAATAATGCTTTTAAATTCAACAGCACTTGAGCACATAATGTGTAGTGCTGTTGTGTGAATAGGAAGATGTGTTGATATGGCAGACTGGCTCAGCAAGGACGTCATTTGAGTTTAATGAATGTCACAGCATAATATATTCTCCAGATGGAGTAGGTGAATGGACAACGACAAAAACTGTAAATAAAGACGAAGAGATAATGATGCTTAAGTACAGCAATTTAGCTGTATAACATGGTGTAAAAGGCTGAATGACAGAAGAGAACAGAAGTCACCATAGGTCTGTGTTATCTGTTCTTCTAAATAAATAGTGCATGAAAAATGAAATCATGAAGGATTAATAAGGGAATAAAAAGAAAGGTTCCACCCGATGCTAATTCACAAAACGTTTGACTCTCAAATATACATAGTATTGGTAAACCAAAACAAAACCTATACAAATTAAGATAAAATAATCTGAATCCAATCTTAAATCAGAGACTATGTCACTTCTTGAAAAAATAAATTAATAATTTAGAAACTTTTATTTTCCACTTTGTAAATAAAAAGGTCCAATTTCCAGCCACTAAAATGTAATCCTGCTCACCTCAGTACGCCGAGAAGGTTTGCTGCTACAGTTTACCTGGTCTGGTATAAACCACATGGTGGCTAATGTGAGCAGACCTTTGAGATATATATTATATATATATATATATTAATAAAGTAAATACCTACCTATATATAGGTACCTACATATATAGGTATACCTACCTATTTTTTTTAATTTTTTTTTTCAAAAAAAAAATAAATAATAAAATTCCCCTCGGGGATTAATAAAGTAAATACCTACCTACCTATTGATTTGAACATTACATTAAATCAGTTAGCCAACTTTAAGATTATTTTCTTGTACTACTGATACACTATTTATTTAGCATTGTGCTGTAAATGAAGATTTGGCTTCAGTTAGTAAGGATCTTTTCAGTCTTTATTTCTGCTTGGAATTTCTCTTTCTCCTGTTTTCCCACTCTACCTCATCACCTCCACTTTCCCACACTGCCATAATGTGTGGTTTTCTCATTAATCCACAGATAGTGTTCTTTAAATGTTGCTTGGTTTCTGTTATTTAGACCACCTCACTGTCGCCACTTTGACCCTGAGGATGATCTAGATAGTTCAAATGAAAGCTTCCATTGTGACCGTTTCCAGTGTGCAGTTTCTACTTTGAGGCTTCCTGCCTATTTCCTGTTTTCATGGGCTTATATGCTTACTTAGGATGCATTAGTGTGGTCTAATCTCCAAAGACCTTCCCTGTTATTCATCTCAGTAAATGTCATCATACACTTTTGAATAATCCCTGTTGTTGAATTGTCACTTGTGGCCGGGCACTTTATTAGTAACAGCAGGCTAACAACGGATCGGGCCTCCCTTTGCTTCAGTTATTGATGTCATGGACTCCACATGATGTCGGAAACTGACCCTTGAGATTCTGCTCCATGTTGGCATGATTGCGTCATAACATTCTGCAGATTTGTTAGCTGCACATTCATGCTGCCAGTCTCCCCTTCTACCACAACTAAAAGGTGTTCTACTGGATCTAGGGCTGATGACTGTGGAGACCACTGAGGTTAGGTTCTTTAAACCAGTTTGAGACAATTTACCATTTTCCAGCAGATTTGTTGGGGAGATTCCATCCTTCAGCCATCTGTGGAGTGTCATGTAGATCATTTGTCCGTTTCAGTTTTGCTGGATATTCAATGTACTATCTGATATTCTTCTCCTTTAGGTGATTGAGGATATTCCTGCAACCATTTTTTTCTGGATTTGCAACTTACTTTTGTATTTCTGGTCAAAGTAGACTGGCTCTCCACAATATGCAAGTTTCCTCTTCCACAATTAGTGTGTTTTAACTTGTAGAGCTGTCATTAATTATTTCCATATGATCATCAACAAATTTAGTCATCCACAACTCAGCAGATGACAACCTGCACACACTGGGGATGGATGGGAACAGAACCAGTCCATCCCTCAGGAGCTGAGACATCTCCCAGCTGGAGTGGTTTCCCATCAGTGCAGCCACAGTAAAGGTCCCTCTCTTTTCTTTACACATCATAGGAATGAACTACTCAGCAGCTAAACATAGAGGTGAAAGTAAGTCTGGGGGGCTCTCGATGAGTCTTATTTGATCATTTGACCTCATTCTACAGATCCTTTAGAACTCTGCCTTAGTGGAATTACAAGCAAAGCCACCTGCTGTGGGAGCTGGATGGGTTAGTGGTTGTGTGTGTGGAGGTGTAAAAGATACACACATACCGTATATCTTTATATTTGTGTATGTGAAAATTTGTGAGTGAAAAAGTCTTCATTGCTGAGGCAGCTTCAACCGAGCACGAAAAACTGGAGCAGATCCCAGTGGTGAGACTATTAGAGCCTGTGAATTATAAAACTATTAACCAGAATGTAGCTCCCAATTAAAAGATGATTCAATATCAAGATCTGATGGCTGAATTTTGATTAAGCAGAGACCCCATTAGGAGCGAAGGGAGATGGACGGCGGTCGGCGACTGGGCCTCCGCTTAAGAGGCAGTGGTCTAATACAGATTTGTCTCTTTTTGGGCAAATTAAGGTTAATTACTTTAAATAGCATGGCCGGGAGCAAACAGAG
Organism: Brachyistius frenatus; assembly: GCF_029030835.1. Lineage (NCBI taxonomy): Eukaryota > Metazoa > Chordata > Actinopteri > Embiotocidae > Brachyistius > Brachyistius frenatus. The sequence goes on from NW_027210759.1 coordinate 679,495, forward strand.
AGAGAGAGATGCAATTTAATTCTCTGGACAGTCGGGGGCAGGTGCAGAAGGTGGACCTGCTTGTCTGCTGGAGGATATTGTCAGCCAAGGGTGACGAGGCACACACACTCATACATTGGTTTTATTATACTTAGCCGGACTTTCCATTTATTGTGTTTATCTTTAAGTACAGCCCCGTTTCCACAAAAGTTGACACGATGAATAAAATTATAGATGAAAGCAGAATATAAAGATTTGTAAATCATGTAAACCCGTATTTGAAAATAGAACAAAGACAACATATCAAATGTTGAAACTTAGATATTTTATTGTTTTATAAAATATATATGCTCATTTCAAATTTCATGGCAGCGTGGGGTTGTACCTAAATTTAATGGGACTTGTTTTCATATACTGTATTTTGACCCTAAACCCTAATCATTAATAACCTGCATGACATCGGTGGGAGCTGCCAGGGGCCACTATCATGACAAACAAATCATTGTTGTTTTGTATTCATAAAATAGGAACAAAAAAACGAATAGATTTTTTATTTTTCAGTTTTGGATTCTCAACTGAAAAGAGTCAAGATTCAGGGATTTTTACATCTAGTCTATAATTCTCTTTGCCATGTCATCCGTGGGAGGGTGCTCTGTGTTCCTATTAGTCATAATGTTTAAGAACAAAATCAAAATGTGTCACTGTGTCAAGTATAGCTTCATTGACACCACCCATCATATTCCAAATTATTTTAAAATATCTATATCTTAAAATGTAGATATTGTAATAACTTTTTTAGACAAATGAGCTGCTAATGTTTCGGCGAGTTGATCAGGTTTGTATTCACACTGTTAACACTTGAGGTGTTAAAAAAATGGACATTTATAGAATATACATTAATTTGAGCTATCAGCCAAAAATTTACTGGGCAGTGGAAATGAGCCTCTGGAGTGCTCTACTGATTGCTGAGGAGCAGAAAGCGAAACCATACAGAGATGCAATAGCTCAGCTCACTGTTGATGGAGCAGCGACACCAGCACCATCTGGGTGTTGTTTCAGAGGATAAGCTGGGTCGCTGCTGGGCCATCTTTAATATCACACTGATGTTGGTAGTCCGGAGAGGTCGTTGGCTGTGTGGACTTCCTGGAACCTGAAATCAGAGATCTTTTCAACACAGTCCCTTTTCTATATGTTGTATTGTGAATAGGATGTATTTCAATTTAAAATCTGAAATGAGTTTGAAACCTGAAAGTGGTCAACAAAAATAAACAAACGCATAAAAGCACTGGAAATAAGAGCGCAGAGCCGCTGCATTGGAGTGGACAGCCATCTTGAACTGTTTGAAACAAAACATTTTCTTCTTTTTACTTTAATGTACATGCCTTAACAAGTGTCTGTCTAGGATTTATTGAATACCAAACATTTCATCGACTCAAATCATTTCCTACATTTTTTTTTTTTATGACCTGATTTCCTTGACTGAGTCAAGGCTTGGAACCGAATGCACGACTCACATCAAAGTAAAAGTGCATGATCATGATGAAGACCATGATGAAGACCACAGGTGTAGAACAGGCAAACAACACCAGAGGAATATCCAAGGTCAAGGTCATAAAACCGTTCAATGGTCAAAAGTAGTAGAGCAGCAGTCAGGCAGAGGGACACCGGGGCAAAAAGACGACGTCAACGACATAAAAACAAATCAGAACACTGTAAAAACTCTCAATATATTAAGAAAACGCTGGAATAAGGTGCAGCAGGACAACAATGATCTAGCACAAGAGGTAAGGGAGACACAGACTTTACACACATGAGGACGGAGACATATTTGAACACAGCTGGAAACAACTGGGCGGGGAAGATATGCTGTGTTCAAATGGGGTCACATTTACCGTGTACATGAGAAGAGTCATTTTCAACGGTCCTCTTGTGGTTTTCTCAATGTCAGAACTCAAAATTCATAACTTAAATACTAGCCTAAAGGGAAAACACAAGGAAGTGAAGAGTCCTGAAATGAGACACGAAGGTGACTATCAAAATAAAACCGGAAACAGACAAGAAAACTGACTGCAGGGAAAAGTTGTAACAGTTTCATCCTAATAGTTACAGTAAAAGATAGGTTTTAATCCTTGAATTGGCTTGTTTTGCTTTACATGCGTTGAAGGAATGTCGATAGATATGTGTCCTTTTGACAACAGTGGACATCTACTAGACATACAAATAAAAACTCTGAAAACAAAACCTTTTTCAGTGATTTAAATGTGATAAAGCTTGCAGAATTAATCAGAATTTAAAAATCTAATTGCAAAAGTAAAAAAAAAAAAAAAAACTGTTAGAGAGTGTTAGAAATTCAAGCTTTGTCTGAGCTAGTGAGTTCAAACCCAGGGGTGCATAGAACCCCCCACAACCCGCTCACGCCTCGCTATCCCCACCCCAGCGCCTGGTGGAGTGTCGCTATGCCATCATTCTAATGTGTTACTTTTCAATTTATAGCAGAGAAGCAGAGTCTGGTCCCTGCCAGCCCTTTGTAAGGGAGATGTAGAGCGGGAAGATGTGATGGGAGGGTGTGCTGTATAATTGACACTGACAGAGAGCAGTCAGCCTTGATTAGTTCAGCCTTAGTAAGCAGTTCATTAGCAGCCTGGGTTGAAGGGGAACGGCAGAGGAGAAGAAAAGATGGAGGAAAGTACAAAATGTGTAGAGACGTTCATGGAAGACATTACATCTGAGGACTGACAATTAAAGCTGCAATCTGGCCCCTTAGTGACCTCAAGTGGTCAGAAACCAGAAACTGGTTGTTAATACCTAAAACTGTGACCATCTAAAAGTTTTCTCCAGGAACCAAAGATGTCGAATTAAGGGTGTGTATGTATGTGTGTGCGCGTGTTTTCCTTCTCTGATAATGAAATCAAAACCTCACCAGCAGCACGTTTCCAACAATGGAAAAGTTGCCAAAGAACACCATAGGGACAAGAGGGGCAAAACATAGTTCAGCTGACATTTGCCTTATACCCCAATTACATGTTGCACTTACCTACAGTGAGGATTCTGGACATGCTCTATAGGCAGAGAAGGCGGACCAGAGATTTTCACCGACTTTACAAATGTTCTTGGACTAAATGGTCATATTCGGAAAGAGAATTGAGTCATGCCTTTAGGGTTGTGACGCTCAAAATAATTTCACAACAAAAAATATTTTCATCATTTGACAGCCATGACAGTAGCGATGGAGTACCTAATGACGCAAGATTCATCTGGAGTGTTTTTGTAATTACCAGCAGAAAGGGGAGACGAAAGGTTTTTCAGGCTTAACATGCAATTTGCATCAAAATGTGGAGTAATTGATGAGCTTTAGGTCACATTAAGGTTAGACTCTGTTCCGACCACCCCCCGTCCCTCCAATAGTTAAGTACAAGGCCAGGAATGGGGTGAAATGTCTTCTTCTTTGTTGAAGAATTTTTACTTGTTTTGAGTATTTTAAATGTTTTGAGTGACAATAAAATGTCTTAATAACTCAATAGTTTGAGTTTGGCTTCTCTCTTCCTCAATGTTTTGTTTTACAATAAATTAAATTCAGAACATTGCAGACACATTTCACTTGCCTGTGACCTACTCATTATCTGCAAGATTGACTTTCAGATTGATTTTATCAGGCACAGGTCTATGACGTTGCTTCTGACACTCCATTTTGGTCTGTCCTCCACATGGCTTTATACCCCACAGCGAGCATTTCAGAACCGCAGTATTATTTGGTCAATTCTTTTGACTTGCTGATTTGGTCATATTTATTTCGTTTTTTTGTTTTGGCACTTGTGCTATGGATAAATATGATTTTTTTTTTGTTTGCACAATAAGCGGCCAGTAAAGTCTCCACATCTCACTTTAGTGGCCTGACAGCGAGTTCCTGGTACATGCACCTCCTCCATTCATTTGCTTCTTCCCTATTATCCTCTCAGGGAACTGTCAGCTCAATCAGGGGCACCTGCTTTAAAGAGGATAATGACAGGACTACATCTGGTCTTAACAATGTTGTAATCACATGGTCCCCAATCTCGAGCCACCCCCCAATGTTGCAGCTTCTAGTCCAATGCATAGGTGAACAGATCAGGTTTTGATCCAGGCTGTGAATGAGGCCGCATACGAAGCTCTGACAAAGGCAAAATTCCTCGGGTTGTGGACATGCTTGATGATGGCCATAGCTTTGGAGATGGCCCCACAACTGTCCTAAGTACCTGGTCAAAGTTCGCTCTATACCATGAATGTAGGGCAGCTGCTGAGGATGTGACCTGGTGAACTTTTTCCGTGGCACAGGGAACATGCTGGGGAATCACTCTTAACCAAGATCTAGAGATTTACTGGGCTTGGTAGGACCTCAAACACAGGCTGTACCATAAACTTCATCTGCTCGGGTTCATCCTACCAGATATCAATGCAGGATATTTCCACCCCCCGGTGCACCCTGCTAGTCCATGCTCTGACAGGAACCACCTCCAGAACTAAATTGCGTCTATCCATGCCATAGGCCTTGTTGAAGAGAGGTTGAGGGTTGGTTCCCTACACTGCCTGACCAGTTGTCCCTGTGTCCACCAATACCCTTTGTCTCAGAGACTCTGCTACCTCCAGGTCTCCTTGGCTTATATTCCCTGCACCTTCGCACCATGAAGCCTACCGATACCACTCTGGGAGTCCTGTCTCTTGTGTTAGAACGTCTCAACTCCTCGTCGAGGGTTCTGATCGGGAGCTTGTTACTCCTCTATTACAGTGCTGCTCCGATTAGGCTGCATGAGAGACACAGAGTCGACAGGGTTTCCTAGAAGCCTTGCAGAGGTTGGAAGACCCGAGGCAAGAAAGTATATGGGTGGATCCAAACCTTAGACCAGCCAGGCAGGCCACACTTGTCAACTTTGGTGAGCCAAGTCTAAACCCCTTAATGGTTGCTTGGATTGCCAATACATCCCTGAGCCCACAGTTAAAGAACTTGCCAAGGTTCTTGACTGGTTTCTTGATGATGGATAGGATTGCAGTACCATCCAAAGAGTAGCAAACCTTGTCCACCACTTTCCCCCTTTTTAAAATAATAGCCCTGGATTTGACTGGTTCAAAACTCCCTGTCCAGGAGAAGACCTTTTCCAGGCTGTGGAGGATCCACCTACCACCCATCACCGATGTTGTGGTCACAGCAAAGTCACTTTTTAAGGCCTTGTGACGGGTTGCTGAACGCAGACTTGGACTGAGGGCCTTTGCACTCAGTCTCAGCAGCCTTGGACATTATGTACATGGTTAGGATGAAGAGAATATAACCAAGTTATAATCCCCTGATGGATCTGAACTGTGGGAATCGAGATATATCATTCTGCACTTTTAATTAGTTGAAACTAATGTGACATCGCTGCAGATGTGTGCCGGAATTTCCCGCATCATAAAGGCCAGATTTGCGGAGATGGTTGAAATTATGCACTATACCCACAATCCAGCAGTGAAATTCAGACCCTGCACAAGATAATTTTTCCTAGTATACACTTCTTGTGTTCATAGCTTTGTTTCACATTGTCTTACACTATATGGATTCAAAATGATATCAGCATGTGTCTGTGTAAAGTTAACTAAAGGGAAGTGATCAAAAAAACACATTGTTCCAGTAGGCTATGCCAGCTAGCTGCAAACGTGAAGACTGATGCTGCCGCTGATGATCACCGTGGTTTCATTTGCAGAAAAGAACATCTTCATTACAATAAAAAGGAAGTAAAGAGATAGAATAGAAAACTGGAGGGCTCTCCCTGCTGTGAATAGAAGACACTATAAGACAAAAGAACAAGGAATACATTTCTTCCCGGTCTGTTCGTAGCAGGCGAGGCAGTGGAAAGATAGCACAAAAGGAGGAACACATCATACTGTTCTCTCAATGGTGGCTGACGTCAACACCTCTATCCTATTATGGTCTATTGAACAGGGTGTGCGGTTGGAGAGGAGAGAGGGGAAGATAAGGATTACATTACCAAATCAGTGTGTTTGTGTGTGACTGTGTGCAAGAAAAGATATTGTGAGTCACTAAAACAAAGGAAGATACAGTGGAGACGACAAAAACAGAGCAGGGACATTGTGTAAGCAAAAAATGAAAAGGAGAATATTTAGAGTCATCAGAAGCAGCTAGCTTTGTGAACTGCACAGAGTATTAGGGTGTTGACCCCTCAAGGCCTTTGTAGGTCAGAACAATATTTGTGCTGATTTTTCAAATCTTATTCAAGGCGAAAACTGAATGTAAACACAAAAGTTCTAGACAAACCATGTTGATTTCACAGACCAATTGTTTTAGAGTTCATCATAGGACAGAAACAGCTCTGGTGAAAGTTACTAATGACCTTTTGTTAGCCGCAGATAATGGACTCATCTCTGTACTTATTCTTCAGGACCTCAGCGCTGCTTTTGATACGATTGATCATACGATCTTATTACAGAGATTAGAAGATGTTACGAGGATTAAAGGAACTGCATTAGACTGGTTCAAATCCTACTTATCAGATAGATTCCAGTTTGTCCATGTCAACAATGAATCTTCCAGACAAACAAGAGTTAGTTATGGAGTTCCACAAGGCTCAGTGTTAGGCCCAATACTTTTTACTTTGTACATGCTTCCATTAGGAGATGTCATCAGGAAGCACTGCATAAACTTCCATTGTTATGCAGATGGCACTCAGCTATATTTTTCTATAAAACCAGATGAAACTAATCAGTTAGTAAAACTTGAAGCCTGTCTAAAAGACATAAAGGCCTGAATGACCAGAAACTTCCTGCTTCTAAATTCAGACAAAACAGAAGTTCTTGTACTTGGTCCTAAACACCTCAGAAACTCTTTCTGTAATCACTTAGTTACTCTAGATGACGTTGTCTTGGCCTCCAGTAAAACTGTGAGGAACCTTGGAGTCATCTTTGATGAGGATTTGTCCTTTATTCACCATATAAAGCAAATCTCCAGAACTACCTTCTTTCATCTACGTAATATTAATAAAATCAGGAAAATCCTTCCTCAGCGTGACGCAGAAAAACTCATTCATGTGTTTGTTACTTCTAGACTAGATCATTGTAATTCCGTGTTGTTAGGATGTCCAAATTACTCATTAAAAACCTGCAGCTGATCCAAAATGCTGCAGCAACCCTAGGGGGTCCGCTGAGGTACTGCAGGGGGTCCGTGAAATTTTTGGTTGATAAGACAATTTTTTTATTTCTTTTTTCTCCACAAATTTAAATGTCTTTAAATACACATTAACATGAATCCAACATATTGTAGTGAATGGATAAATGGAGGCAGAAGATGTTATCTTACAGTCAGAAATGCACACATTCAGCAACACACAGGAGTTCTCTCAAGCTGGACACCGGTTCACTCACAGCGCGAGACTAGCCTGGATCTGTCCCTCCAAGCCTCCTGCACTCCTCCAGTTTAATATAAAACACAATTTTATACAATATATATAGTAGGGGTCCCTGCTCCATCTCTATCAGTTTGAAGAACCCTGTCTTAGAGATCTTATAGAACCAGATCGTCCAAGCAGAGCACTTCTCTCTCAGTACGCTGGTCTGCTTGTGGTTCCCAGAGTTTCCAGAAGTAGAATGGGAGGCAGAGCCTTCAGTTTTCAGGCTCCTCCCCTGTGGAACCAGCTCCCAGTTTGTGTTGGAGGGTCAGAAACCCTCTCTAGCTTTAAGATTAGACTCAAAACGTTCCTTCTTGATAAAGCCTACAGTTAGGGCTGGCTCAGGTAGACCTGAACCAACCCTTAGTTATGCTGTTATAGGCCGAGGCTGCTGGAGGACCTCGTTACATGCTGAGCTTCTTTTCTTTCTTCCTACTTTTTAACTGACTCATACCTCACCATCTTCTTCTCTCCCATAGCTTCTTCTTATTATCTGTTGTCTCCATTCAGTTCTCTCGCTCGCGTAGTTTCTGTTCTTTCTTTTCCAGATGTCCCGTCATGGAGCTGCATGTCTCGGCCCTGTGCTTGTCGTCTCCACCAACAGTTCTTCTCTTGTATCTCTATGTTGTCCTTTTCTCTCTCTGCTCTCCTCTCACCCCAACCGGTTGAGGCAGATGGCCGCCCACCCCTGATCCTGGTTCTGTTGACAGATGCTCCGCCCATCTCTGATCCTGGTTCTGTTAACAGATCCTCCGCCCACCCCTGAGTCTGGTTCTGTTAACAGATGCTCCGCCCACCTCTGATCCTGGTTCTGTTAACAGATGCTCCGCCCACCTCTGATCCTGGTTCTGTTAACAGATGCTCCTCCCACCTCTGAGCCTGGCTCTGTTAACAGATGCTCCGCCCACCTCTGATCCTGGTTCTGTCGGAGGTTTCTTCCTGTTAAACAGAGTTTTTCTTCCCTCTGTTGGAGGTTTTTCTCCCTTAAAGATGAGTTTTTCCCTCCTAGCTTATGTGGGAATTGTTGAATTGTTGGGTTTCTCTGTTTAATGTTGTAAAGTTCTGCTGTAAAGACTTTAATGTGTTAAGTGCCATGAAATAACCTCTGCTGTGATTTGGCGCTATATAAATAAAATAAAATTGAATTGAATTGAATTGAATTGAATTGAATTGAATTGAATTGAATTGAATTGAATTGAATTGAATTGAATTGAATTGAATTGAATTGAATTGAATTGAATTGAATTGAATTGAATTGAATTGAATTGAAATGCAGAAAAAACAGTGTACAGTATAGCCCTCAAGGATATTTTAAAGAAGCTCTCCTGGCAATGACTAAATCCCTAAAAATGCTCCTCCTAGTTGTCTAAATGACATATTTAGGGCCCAAGCACCGAGCATCGGTGCGAAAGCCCTATTGTTTTTTGTAAAAATGTTCTTGTTCTTGGATGTTCTTCTTCTTATCCTTACGTAAAGTGATTTGCCTTTTTGGAGGCTTTATCATATTCAAAAATGTTCAAAAACAGGTATAATAACAGCCTCGCCCTGAAGACCCCTGTGTGGTAATATTCGCTCATAGTCATAGCGCCCCCTGTTGGCCACTGGAAATTACACTTTTCTTATTTTCACATTCTACGTCGAGCTGGTTGATCACATGAACGTAAAGTTGGGTCACAATAACCTAAACATGTATTTGATGATATATTGAGACTTTGTCAATGGGCGTCGCTGTGACGATGCGGCAAAGTTGGATGCCTCGCCGTGACACAGGAAGTTGATGTTTAAGGTCAAAGGATCCTTGAAACCTCACGAAACGTGTCACATACATCTGGCATGGTGAGACGATACGTCTGATATGTGTTTTGCGAGTGGGCATGGCCAAACGGCTCGCTCGCCGTGACACAGGAAGTTTATATTTAAGGTCAAGAGATGCTTGAAACCTCACAAAACGTTTGACATACATCTGGCGTGGTGAGATGATAAATCTGATGTGTTTTGCGAGTGGGCGTGGCCAAAAGCCTCGCTTGCCGTGACACAGGAAGTTGATGTTTAAGGTCAAAGGATGCTTGAAACCTCACGAAACGTGTCACATACATCCGGTGTGGTGAGACGATACATCTGATGTGTTTTGCGAGTCGGCATGGCTAAATGGCTCGCCAGCGCCCCCTGCTGGAGACAGGAAACGAGACAAAAATAGCAACTTCAAGCGGATATACGCGGTCCCTCGTGCACTGTACGTCGGGGAGATGGCGCGCCATGGGGACGGCTTCGGGGAGGCAGCTTCGGGGAGGCGGCGCGCCAGAGTGCGAGGGCCTGTACATCACTGGTTGCAGTTTTAATTAAGTGTTTCCTCAAAGGTATTTTTCCTCAAAAAATCCTGTAATGCCTCAAGTGGCTTAGATATAATTTAACACCTTTGCATATTCAGAGATCTTCACAAATTGAAAGAAAGCAAACATTCTCTCTTGCCCCTCGCCTGCAGCTGGCACCTCAATAATAAGGCCCCACTATCTGGCGGGATTGTTTCCTTGGGTTTGTAAAGTTATGAATCTCTGGCTGTTTTAGTGGAAATGATCAGCCATAGTACAGACTGCTCATTTCGTTCATGGACAAATCTATCTATCTATCTATCTATCTATCTATCTATCTATCTATCTATCTATCTATCTATCTATCTATCTATCTATCTATCTATCTATCTATCTATCTATCTATCTATCTATCTATCTATCTATCTATCTATCTATCTATCTATCTATCTATCTATCTATCTATCTATCTATCTATCTATTTATATGTCTACATTTTATAGGTCTTCTAGCAGCGAATTTCAAGCACTCTAATACTTAACATATCAGTTCCAACCTATTACGTTACTTACAGTATTGGCAAATGAACAGTGTGACATGACTTGGGTTGATATCTATCACTATATAAATCAAATTGGATTGAACTGAGCCATCCAATATAGGTCTATTTGTGAGTGCAACCAGTAATCGCTCTCTTCAGGAAGAACATTCAGGAAATTAGCAAATACAAGAGAAAGTAAAGAATATAGCAAACAGAGAGCTGAGGACACACATCTGTACTGTATCTAAGACAGAAGCAGAGCAATGGGCAAAAATGTTATGATAAATGTAGACAAACAGTTTTGATCAATCACAACACATGTACCTATGTAATCAGACAATAATCAAAAAGATGAAGTTAATTGTTCCAAATCACTCGCCGCCTATTTCACCACACTCAGTCAGTGTAACCTGATGCAGCACACACACACACACACACACACACACACACACACACACACACACACACACACACACACACACACACACACACACACACACACACACACACACACACACACACACATTGCATACACATGAAGATGCTCAGAGACAAACATAACAAAAAGCCTCTGAGGCCTGAGCGAGCAGCTGACAAAGGGGCCGTCCTGAACAGTTCCATGATCTAAATCCTAATCAAACATCATTTACAGCTTGTTTTATTTGGGCCCCTGGAGAGATTGTACCGCCCTGCTTTTCGCCATGGCAACGCAACTCTCATTTCAGAAGTGTCATGCCACATTATCATCCGGCGGGCTCACATATACTCCCGCCTGACAGCTTCACCATGGACCCTGGTGAAAAATAGCCAGCCTTCTTACATAGCCTCTTCACCTCCCTCCCTCTCTATTTCTGTCTATTTCACTCCCTGCTGTACCTTCACCTCCTCGCCTCCTCCTCCCCCTCCTCCTCTGTGCTTCTTTCTTCTCTCTGCAGGTAACCAGTGAAGATTGAATGTGTGATATATACCTCTTCTAATTGGAAACAACCCCAGGTATTGGCATTGGTAACAGAAATAGGTAACGATTATCCAAAAGATGGATAGGACATGTATGGTGTCTAATGTGCATGAACGTGTAATGATTTTTTTATCAAGGTCACACTGAAATGGTTATAATCATACAAACATGCATACAATAGGGTGGTGGTGTTATGTCGTGGATTCATTAATCAATGCTGGAAAATAAATAGCCCAGTGCAGGCCTGGTTGGTGTTGTAATATATCAACCTGATGATCTAATGGAGAACATTGGTACACAAAACTCACATATCTGTATTTGATCAGCAATGGCAGAACGTCCAGCTGCTGGAATTTACATATTACAATAATTTCAAAGTGATTTTAAAATGTTTTGTTCAAACCTCTGGTCTCTGAAGATGGATCTGAAATACTAATACTATAATAGCAGATATTGTTACGCTACATCCAGGCAGGGGGTATTGCAGGAGTTGGTTACTGGACCTAAAGATGTCAGTGATGTCAGCTGGGCCCAGGCTCACGCTCCTGATCAGCTCATAGGCTTTGCATTGAAAAGATGTGAAGCCCCTAAAAACTGCTTGTCTGGGTTCTAGGGAATGTTTTATAAATATAACACCTTCATGAATTAAACATTCACAATTGATTTGGAAAATAATTATTGACCTTGTTCTTATTTATTTATTGTTGTTTCTCTATCTTCTTCTCTCTCCTGTAGTTTTGTGCTTTTTTCTGCAGGTATTTGTAGCTGCATGTTTCTGAACCTTCATAGTGTTTATCATTGGTTGTCTCTGTACTGCTCTTTTCTCTGGTCACTCTCTCCTTGGCCCGACCCATTGAGGCAGACGGCCTCGTTCCTCTCAGCCTGGGTTGAAAGGGAGTTTTTCCTTCGAATGTTGCTCTTGAATTGTTGGTTTCCTCTATACAGTATAATGTTGTAAGTTTCAGTTGCAGGGACAACACCGTGTTATGTGCCCTGAGATTGCTTTTGTTGTGATTCAATTAAATTTTATGTAAAAACAAATGAAATCACCATGGACTATTCATAAATAGGCAATTATAAGTAAAAAAAACAACAACCTCTATATCTGTTTTTAAAAATGCACTGTCTGTCCTTTATGCTTGTGAGTTGTTCCATTTGGGGTTAAATTGTTTATATTGTCTGAAGAAAAAACATTCCTCAGGTTTCACAGGTTAGAATTGTTTTTGTCTTCCTCAGTGTGAAACACAGGGGTTATTTAATGATCAGTAATAATATCATCCAGGCACCGACACCATGTTTCACACCGATAGTGAGGCCAGTGATTAGCTGCAATTAACCCAGCTAATTTACTCATTCAGCTCAAACTGTAGCTTGTGTGATGCATGTGTCATATAAATAATGAGGCCTCTGTGCATTACATTAGGCCTCCTGTCTACCAGGATTCATGGGGTGATTGAGTATTTGGAGCAAGATCATTTGAAAGGAGCACAAAGTGGAAGAGGTGAGGTGTGTTAACCAGTGATGGGGAGTAACTAGTTACATGTAACTAAATTCCAGAATAAATGTAATTGTAATTATTCAGTAATTCCAATTAGTTTTGTAACCAATTATAATTAGTTACAAAATATATGTAATTATAGTTAGTCACAGTTAGCCTTCTGATTAAAAAAATGTAATTAAATTCAAGTTACGTTTTCAAAGTTTGTAATTACATCCCATCATATTCTTTCCAGTAAAAAGCATATACGTAGGATATAATAAATTGCTAGTTTTCATATTTTTTCTGTGCAGGGATGTTTTATGTCTACGTATAGCCAAGCTCCAGTCTTTAATGAAAAGTTCACAAGTCCTCATGGTGTCATCTCACTAGATTCACTCATCTTTATCAGTGTCATTCTGATTCTCTCTGTTCAATGCGGTCAAGAAACACACAGATGGCTTCTGTCCAGCAGCAGTAGTGAAAAAGAAGGAGGAGTTGTGCTTTAAGTCGGTGGCCCCGCCCCCTTCCTGGAACGTGTCCCGAGTGTCATACTTCTTTTTTGGACCATTTTGAGTCCATCATCCTGATACTTGTAGTGTTCTGATGTTTCTGTACTGACAGTGTGAACACACTGATGCACACAGAGTAGTGAGAGGTGGTACACAAGTACAACATCTGGAACACAATTTTTAGCTGGCTGAGGTGACATCTCAGCTTCAATATGAGCCAGGACTCTTTACAGATTGTTAAATCCATTCTCTCCCACCTGTGAATTGTCTTATAAAGAAAACAGAAACACTATTAAAACGCATCTTTAATGGAGCAATTCCTCAGAACTTGAGCGCTTGAGCGGTCTGCAGCGATGAGTCTCGTCTGGGGAGAAATTTGCAAAAATCTCATTTCTACTGGGTTTTATTCAGCGGCATGAACACAGCATGTCGAGGAACAAAAGGGAATCCACTCACTTTTCTGACCTCTTCCAAAAATGAATGTAGTCCAATCAAAAACGGGGGAAAATATCAAACTAAATTCAGTTGGAATTGTTTCCCTACTTTTGTGATTTATTTTTTCAGCAACTACAATTACCTAACAAAAAAAAAAACGCCAACTTGATGAAATACAATCATAATATAAAGGGTCTAGAACATGTTTATCGAAATGCCACTGTTTGTTTCTGTATTCGGATTATTCATAATTTAGCCGTCAAACAACCCTCTTAACAAGGCATAATGTATTAAGCTTTAGGTGTGTAATACTTACACACTTACACACTCGAGGTTGTGCTTTGGTTGGGCAATTTGCTCTCAAAATATAAAACGTTTTGTTAGTACAATCTGTTTCCATGGCAACACATGGGGTATGACTAACAACTGGAAAACAATCAGTCGTATCAGTAGACCCTTATGTAACATACTCAATGTTTACTACTCCAGGAAGTAATCTGACCCTTAGCAACCACCCTAGCAACAGAGAGGATTTCTAGTCTGCAACTGAATAAATACAGAACATAGAAACACTAAACTGCTCAGCTAGCTCAGTCTGGTTGTAACAAAGATATCTGGTGAACAAAGATATCCGGTGAACAAAGATATCCAGTGAACAAAGATATCCGGTGAACAAAGATATCCATGGACTCATGTAGGACAACACAAAGAAAATCAAATCAAAGAAAAGCCGAGGAAAGAATAAAGTGAACACTCTCAGGGCCATGTGTCCACAGAAGATGAAGGACAAGCCCGTGGGGACAGATGTATAAGTGCCGTATATGCACAGAAACCATGCCAGTCCCTCCAGGAAATAGAAATCGTCTGATCATAATACATAACGCAAATTCAAGCAAATTCTGCAATATTTACGAAAGCTTTGAAATATTTTAAAATTCCCGCCGATTCTTCTGCAAAAACGTTTGCAGGGTGTGTTTTAATATCTAATGGCTGAGATATGACTGTGAGGATGGTGAACAGATAAATGTGATAAATTAGTGGTTCAGGCGCTTTAAACAGACAGTTGTGGCGTTGTGGCGTTGTGGAGTCGTGTCGTGCGTAAAGACAGCTTTTCTGCTGTTGGAGAACCTGCAGACCAACTCAGTGAGTTAAACAGCACTTCCTCTTCTTTGCTGTTCCTCTCACTGACAGGTCTAATGAGTGGTGATGCAGCACAAATCTGCATTGTATTCAGATGTTAAAGCTTGTTTCTATATGCATTTATGGTGAACTGTGGGAATTGAAATGACACTTGTATAATTCATAAAACAGAACTAGGAGTATTTAAAAAATCTGACGATTAGAATACACGGGTTTCTGTGTGTGCACAAGTTTCAGTTTCATAGCTGATTTTGTTTTGTTTTTTGAAGATTATTCATTCACACATGAATTTGCCAGTAAGTGATTACAAAGTGATTATAAGGGACTAAATAATCACACAAGAGAACATGGTTTGCATCCAGCCTGGAGATTTTGATTGAATGTAAATAAACACTTTATGTCTCAATTAATCCCAAACTAATACTTTAGTCATTAATATTTTAGTGGTGAACATTTTACTGATACATTCAGTATCAACATATTTGGGACTTTAAAATATACAAAAAATCCGTCCTTATGTTAATGGAAAACCACAATGACACTTGTTTGCCAGGAAACAGATTTGGGATCATTCCTGGTGTGAGCTGTGACATACTCCAACACACCACCTCATGCTGTGTACACACACGGTTGGTGCATATGTTGCTATCCTGCAGCAGCTACAGAGGCATGTGCACCGCTGGTACATTGTCATTCAGGTGAATACAAAATCACAAAAGGAGACAAAAAAAAACTCTGGTTGAAGACACCGCCGATCTTGTGGCTAAAAATGAGACTGGCCACAATCAACCACTGCATCGACTGCACAACCCACTGCAACCTGTCAATCATTTTGCAAAGTGACACACACTTGGACTTTTATAATTTTGTCTGGCAGGCTTTAATCTGGTTAATAAACTCTCCATTCTGGAAAGATGAATAATACTCTTAACCCAAACATTTTGTATATCATCACCCACCAATATAATTTCAAAAACACACTGAACTGCTCAGCAGTATTCTCCAAAAACACATTAAAGTTTACTCACACAGCTAAACTGAAACAAACCTTTGGGGTGTCTTCTGAATCGCAAATTATATTTCCCAGTTCAGTGACATGTAGTGCTCCCTCTGCCTAATCATTGTGATAGGCTGCCTTTACAGCAGGCTCTTGCACATATAGCCAACTGGGATCTCCATTCCAACAATCATCAGAAGAGTCTAACCAAGTGTGCCTGTTTCTGTGCATGTAAATAAATAACCACATTCACTTTCAACTCTTGTATTGGCCCCATGACAAATTTACTGTAAAATCAAGCGAGGATGCTTCTGGGTCGGCCACAATAAAGATGGCAAATTGCATCGAGATGCAAACATCCCAATAAAAAAATCTCATTTCACCCCAAATAAACCACAGGTTCCATTGATTGCAAACCACCACTGTTTTCATATCAAGCAAATCAAAAGATATGACAGCCCCCTCCCCTCACTTACAACCAAAACACAGCACGGGCTCTCAGCTAATGGGCCCGGTTCATGCATTTCAGCATGCAATGCAAATTAGGGGAGGGGAGGACAGAGATGAGGCTCTCTCTTCCTCGTCTGCTGTTTTCCAGTATCATTGCAGGTTTACAGCCTGATGGGAGCCAATCAATTTAAGCATAATATTTGCTTGCATGTGGATCAACATGTACCCCTTCATCTGCAGTCCTGCTGCAGAGATGAGGCATGTCAGCATGGTGGCCAACTGGAGGATGCCATCCCTCCATCCCATTACATCCTTCTTTAGGATACAGTGTAGGCAGGTTCACAACAGAGGGGGAGAAAGTAAGGATATGAGGATGTTTGATTCAAGAGAGGGGGGAGGAAGTAGGGCTAGAGGTAATCAAGGGAAGGCAGGAGGTGTTGGAGGAAGCAGTAAGGGAAAGGCATGGAAGAAAGGTGAGAAAGAGGAGGCAAAGGAGAATATATAGGGAAAATGTGGAAAGAGGGTGATGGAAGAAGGAAAAGGAGGGGAAGGGAAAAGGAACAGTGGGAGCAATTCTGGAGGAAGTCAAAAAGATAAGATAGGAAGATATCAACAAGATAGGAAACAAAAGAAAAGGAAAAAGGAGGGAAGAAAGTACGGAACAAAGAAAAGGGGAAAGATGGGACAAGATAGAGGTTCAGGAAAGAGTTGAAGTAAACTGGGATGAAGGATAGGAGGGAAGAAAGTATACGTTAGGGGAACGCAGAAGGGAACGAGGATGAAGTTGATGTAAAGGAAGGAAGCTGGTCAAAAAAGAGAAGAAAGGGAAGGAGGCAAGAAAATAGATGAAAGAAAAAAAGATGGAGGAAGTGAGGGGTGGAGACTCGGAGATGTCGGGGAACGAAAGAGGGAAAGTAGTAAGGCAGGTCAGAATAATGGTGCAAAGGGAAAAGAGGGAAGAAGTTGATGGACAGTGAAGTTTAGGAAAAAAGAAAGAGAGGCAGGAAAGTTTCATGGGGAAGTTCAAGAAAGAGGTGAAGGGAAGTGAAGTGAAGAGCTGGAGGGACGGAAGGAGATGTGGAGTGAGGCAAGAGGTAGAAAGTTGGACCCAGCCGGAGGAAAACCATGGTGCAACATGACAATAGGACTCTTCCTGACTCCCAAGAACCACCAGCACCTGGATATCTGCAGCCCTTCAAAGGTTTATTTAAATCTTTTAGCTCCATGGTGGGCTGGCAGCAAAGCAAGAACAACAAAAAAAGGGTTGTAAATAAAAGTTAAAAGCAAGCTAAACATACCATCTCAAACAAAACAGAACAAAAAGAAAAGGCACTAAACAAACTTCTTACTTACCGGTGAAAAAGAAGTAAAGTGAAATGCCGTCCGAACCTCAGCCATATATCAATACATGTGGGCGGGCAAGCTGGTTGGAAGTGGAGAGAGAAGAGCCTACAGGAGCTGAGGGAAGCCTGTGAGCTGGGGGGGCTGGAACCAATGAGCTCCCTGGAACACATCATTTAATCAGAGGAGCTCACCTGCAGTTCATCACAGGCATCAGAGCCGGGTCACCAGAGAGAGAGAGAGACCCACAAACACATGCACAGACATCAAGTTCAAAATGATCACATGACCTCAAGGCCTTAACGCCAACACACATTCCTCCATTTCACCTGCACCTTGTTCCGTCCACCCTTACTTTCTTCTTTCACCCTCTTACCTCCTTTTTCTGTACCCACCAATATCCCTACTTTGCCTCCTTTTCCCTCCATCCCTCAGTTCTGAGATGTCCATGTTCCTTCTCCTTGTCACTTCCCGCTCTCGCTCTCTCCAACATTTCTCTTTCGCTCTCCACTGCCCTATTTTCCCAACATCCTTTATCTAATTTTCTCCTGCTCTCCCGAACATTGCCACCCATTCTTTCCCTCCTTTTTCTGTTTCTTCTCCTTCACTCTATTTTAACTCCATCTTATAAACTCATTCATTCACTCAACCTTCATTACTTCATCTCTTTCCTGAATCTCCTCATATCTCTTCCTCCTTATCTCCACTTCTTCCTCCGCACCTCCTCTCCTTTCTCCCTGCTCTCACTTATGTTTCGTGCAGTGGTTAAATGAAGTTAACATCATCAGAGGCTGCAATTCACAAAACAATGCGAGATCACATACTGGAGAGCCTCCCTCCCCACCCCTCTCCTTAACAGCCACCCCCACATACACCTCCCCACCAACCCCTGAGGCGACCAGTGCCTATGTAGATTGGAGGATTAATGGTCTTTCAGTGTGTGTGTGTGTGTGTGTGTGTAAGACAGAACAACAATAGAAATTAATTTAGTAGTCTTTTTTCAGAGCTGTATGTATGCGTGTGCACATGTGATGTGGTCTGTGTGTGTGTGTGTGTGTGTGTAGTTGGCTGGAGTAAGCATACACTCACCTGAACAAACACACACATACACCTGCTAACAGGACAGAAGGTTCAGACAGGGTAAATGGAGGGGGTGAGGTGGGGTGCGTTGCTGTCTTTCTTCTCAGCATCTCTCTCGTTTAATATCAGTGTTTTCAAAGGATTGAGCTAAGCTGCCAGGGTCCTCTTGAACATGGGAGACACATAAGAAATGGGATTGTGGAGCAGAGCAAAGAGAGTCAGAGTGAGAGCGTGACTTTGCCAGGGGAACGTTTTTCAGACGTAGAAACAAAGGAGTGGAGAAAGTGTCACAAGACGCCGGTCCACAACTTCAAAGAATGGTCTTTGTGTCACTGTGCCATCTACTGTACATGCAGAGGAAAGGCAAATATTCAGAGGAGCCCATTTTGTATTGATTTCTAGTTGGAAAGGTAGTCGCACTCAGCTTAAATGATCAGATACATTATTGTTAAACGACAAAATAGCAACATGGGACAAGTTTATGTTGTTAATTTCAGAATCATTTCCAAACAGAATCTTTTAAATTTGCAAAACAAAACAAAAAATAGGAAAGGAAAAAAAAACATGCTCAACCAATCAGGTGAAATGTTACAGTTGATGGTTTTTATAAATATACCGTGACGTAGCAAATAAATCCACCGTAGTAATAATTATTCAGCAGTGCCAGATTCAGCTCTGGTCCTGTCAACTGAGGTGTGTAGGAAACACTCAGAGGATCCATTCCTGAAACACAACTGAGCAAATCAGATATGTAGAAACTGTACAGCACATTATCATTGTTATCATCACTATGTACTGTAGCTTATCCAGCATCAGAGTGCTAAGTCTTGGCAAAGCGAAAGAGTGAAATGTAACCTTTTGTCATTTTTATATAATTGTTGTTTAAAAAGAAAAAAAAAAAAAAAAAAAAAAAAAAAATATATATATATATATATATATATATATATATATATATATATATATATATATATATACAGTGCAGCCGGAAAGTATTCACATTTGTTATGTTACAGCCTTATTCCAAAATGGATTAAATTCATTTTTTTCCTCGAAATTCTACACGCAATACCCCATAATGACAAAGTGAAAATAGTTTGTTTAAAATTTTTGCAAATCTATTAAAAATAAAGAACGGAAATATAACACGTACATAAGTATTCACAGCCTTTGCTCAATACTTTGTTGAAGCACCTTTGGCAGAAATTACAGCCTCAAGTCTTTTTGAGTATGATGCTATAAGCTTGGCACCTATTCTTGGGCAGTTTCTCCCGTTCTTCTTTGCAGGACCTCTCAAGCTCCATCAGGTTGGATGGGGAGCATCGGTGCACAGCCATTTTCAGATCTCTCCAGAGATGTTCAATCGGGTTCAAGTCTGGGCTCTGGCTGGGCCTCTCAAAGACATTCACAGAGTTGTCCTGAAGACACTCCTTTGTTATCTTGGCTGTGTGCTTCGGGTCGTTGTCCTGTTGGAAGATGAACCTTCGCCCCAGTCTGAGGTCCAGAGTGTTCTGGAGAAGGTTTTCATCAAGGATGTCTCTGTACATTGCTGCATTCATCTTTCCCTCCATCCTGACTAGTCTCCCAGTTCCTGCCGCTGAAAAACATCCCCACAGCATGATGCTGCCACCACCATGCTTCACTGTAGAGATGGTGTTGGTCAGGTGATGAGCGGTGCCTGGTTTCCTCCAAACATGACGCTTGGCATTCAGGCCAAAGAGTTCAATCGTTGTTTCATCAGACCAGAGGATTTAGTTTCTCATGGTCTGACAGTCCTTCAGGTGCCTTTTGGTAAACTCCAGGTGGGCTGTCATGTTCCTTTTACTGAGGAGTGGCTTCTGTCTGGCCACTCTACCATACAGGCCTGCTTGGTGGAGTGCTGCAGAGATGGTTGTCCTTCTGGAAGGTTCTCCTCTCTTCACAGCGCGACGTTGGAGCTCTGTCAGAGTGACCATCGGGTTCTTGGTCACCTCCCTGACTAAGGCCCTTCTCCCCCGATCGCTCAGTTTGGCCGGGCGGCCGACTCCAGGAAGAGTCCTGGTGGTTCAAACTTCTTCCATTTACAGATGATGGAGGCCACTGTGCTCATTGGGACCTTCAATGCTGCAGAAATGTTTCTGTACCCTTCCCCAGATCTGAGCCTCAATACAATCCTGTCTCGGAGGTCTACAGACAATTCTTTGGACTTCATGTCTTGGTTTGTGCTCTGACATGCACTGTCAACTGTGGGACCTTATATAGACGGTGTGTGTCTTTCCAAATCATGTCCAATCAACTGAATTTACCAGGTGGACTCCAATCAAGTTGTAGAAACATCTCAAGGATGATCAGTGGAAACAGGATGCACCTGAGCTCAATTTTGAGTGTAATGGCAAAGGCTGTGAATACTTATGTACGTGATTTTTTCATTTTTGATTTTTATTAGATTTGCAAAAATTTCAAAAAAATGTATTTCATGTTGTCATTATGGGGTATTGTGTGTAGAATTTTGAGGGAAAAAATGAATTTAATCCATTTTGGAATAAGGCTGTAACATAACAAAATGTGGAAAAAGTGAAGCGTTGTGAATGCTTTCCGGATGAACTGCATATGACACATTACACTTAAGTCAGATGTGTGAATGTACATTTTCAGAGTTCACTGCTCTCCCCTGACTGATAATAAATGCTTTCTCTTACCTGATCTAACTGCAGATTGTTTACATGGTGGATGAACAGCATGAGATTTTTTTCTATATAAAGTTTATTCCATAACCCAATGCTATACTATACAATCTACTGCTCGTGGGCGAGATACTGACACTATTTGTCGGCCCGTACATGCAAGTGTGTGCCATTGCATATGTTAATTTTTCTATCAAAATTATGCTATAAGAGTAATAGTTTTGTGTACCCTTTAATTGACAAAATGTTCTGTATATTACCAGAAATAAGTAATATCCCTATATAGGTATCTCGCTTTGACATTGAATAGCCGTGTATTATTGAGTTTCAGTTTATTTTTGTTTTCTTCTCAAATTGCCGTGATAAAGAATCACCTTAAACCATGAAAATTGCCTGATGTATGAGTGCTTCCCAAGAAACATTTGGGAGGGACAGGTCCAGCAGCAGGAAACCGATGGCCTCAGCTGGAGACAATTCAAGTCTATGTAAATTGGCATTTAAGATATTCCAAGTATAAATTTGTTGCGCAATGTCGTGATGATGAGATTGCATGTAGGTTTGTGATAAAAACAACTATTATTGGGGACTGAGTACAAACATTATATGTCTGATAACATGTTATAACATTTTATTTTAAATAAGTCTTGAATGTACCAGGGTATGTGTGATATGGGTGAAATTATTGGGGACTGAGTACAAACAGAATGTATTGGTCTGATAACATTTTATAACATTTGATTTTAAATAAGTCTTGAATGTACCAGGGTATGTGTGATATGGGTGAAACCGTTTCAATACTTGTAATATAAAAACGTCTAAAAAAGTCGGCTCCAAACATTATTTGTATTACACCAAATTTGACAGAGCTCAAATACGATATAGCATAGACAGCTGTTCCTGGTTTTTCCCTTACCTTAGAATATGTACAACCTCATTTCCAAAGTTGGGACACTGTATAAAATGTAAATATAAACATAATGACATGATTTGCAAGTCATGTAATCCCACATGAACTGAACATAGACCACAGACAACGTCAAATGTTGGAACTTGTTGAAATAAATTGTATTTTTTTTTAATTATTATTATTATTATTATAGCCAGCATCACATTTAGAAAAAATGTTGTGACGGGGGCATGTTTACCACTGTGTTGCATCACTTCTTATTTTAACAATACTTTTGGGAAGTGAGGAGACCTGTTGCTGGAGTTTTGAAAGTGAAATGTTGTCTCATTGTTACCTGATATAGGATTTCAGCTGTTCAACAGTCCAGGGTCTCATTTGTCGTATTTTCTGTTTCATGATGCACCGAATGTTTTTAATGGTTAATAGATCTGGACTGCAGGGAGGCCAGTTTCGCATCTCTTGTAATACGAAGCCATGCTGCTGTGATATGTGCAGAATGTGGTTTGGTATTGTTTTTCTGAAATAAGAACGACCTTCCCTGAAAAAGATGTTGTCTGTGTGGCAGCATATGTTGCTCCAAAACCTGAATATATCATTCAGCCTTCGTGAATCCTTCCCAGATGTGCAAGCAACCCATTTCATGTGCACTAATGCACCGTCATACCATCACGGATGCTGGCTTTTGATCTGAGTGTTGTTAACAAGCTGGGTGGTACCTCTCCTCTTTAGCCCGGAAGATGCTGAGTCCACAATTTTTCAAAGGAATTTCAGATTTGGATTTGTCAGACCACAGGACAGTTTTACACCTCCATCCATATTGAATGAGCTCGGGCCCAAAGGAGGCGGCGGCGCTGCTTCTGGATCATGTGTATATATGGTTTATTTTTTGATGGTACAGTTTTAACTGGATTTGTGGATGTAGTCACAAACTTTGTTCACAGACACACGTTTTTGGAAATGTTCCTGAGCCCATGCAGTAATTTCCATGACAGATTTTTTTTTTGTCCTATTTTAATGCAGTGCTGCCTGAGGGCCCAAAGATTAAGGCCATCCAATATTGGTTTTTGGTCCTGTCCCTTGCGTACAGAGACTTTTCTGGATTCTATGAATCTTTTAATGATATTATATACTGTAGATGATGAAATCCCCAAACTCTTTGCAATTTTATGTTGAGGACATTGTTCTTAGATTGTTGCACTGTTTTCCCACAGTCTTTCACAGAGTCGTGAACCTCTCCCCATCTTCACTGCTGAGAGACTCTGCCTCTTGGGGATGCTCTTTTTATACCCAATCATGTTACTGGTCTGTTGTTATTGCTGTTGTTTTTTAGCATTACACAAGTTGTCCAATCTTTGGTTGCTCTGTTCAAACTTTTTTTTTTTAAAGTGTTACTGCCATCAAATTCAAAATTAACCTATATTTTCCATAGAAGTATACAATTTGTCAGTTTCAACATTTGATATGTTTTTTTTTTGTATATTTTCAATTAAATATGAGTTTATGTGATTTGCAAATCATTGCATTCTGTTTTTTGTTTTTTACACAGCGTCCCAACTTTTTTGGACACGAGGTTGTAGTACAGCCAATCTCGAGAATGTGTTAAACATGTTTTTCAGAAAAACATTTGATTGATATTTATGTGATGTCTGTGTTCAACATAAACTGCAAGTTTCAGTTTGATATCATACCAGCATATTAATTTCCCTGATTAAAATAATAATTGATTACATTTTCCAAATAACTATCCCAACAATGATCAGTGATTACGTGCTTTGCAATTATGCACCACTGTCGTAGCATATACATATATGCCAGTAGCCTATATGCTTGCTAAAATTTGTTGGTGCAAATTGGCTACATGCACACAGACCCACTTTCTGTGTGTATATGTGTGTAGTGCAGAGAGCTGGGGAAGTGGGAGCTGTTTCTTGGTCCCTGCTGTAATTTCCTGGAAGGCTGGCAGCAGTGAGGTTGGCCCTGGGCTTCAGCCGAGCCGAACAGCCCTCACCTCGCTGACCCGAGCTGCTGCTAAGCTTTTCCCACAGCGGGACACCGGGTCTGCACAGAGAACTCTGTCTTTTGTTTTTCACCTCAGGAAGACTGGTGGGGTCTAACCTGAAAACACTTGTATTTTTTTCCCCTAAATCCACATGCACACACACTCACATAGTCTCTTGCTGTGTCAAAGGGTTTGAATGCGAAGAAGATACTAAACACCAGAGGTATCCTCTGAATGTTGCAGGGGGGAGATCAGTATTAGTAATCTATCTCAGGTGCCTGTGAGATGAGATTTTTCCTGCACCTGCAGCAGATTCAAAAAGTTTTTTTATTGGTCCGTTTATCCACCATTTAGATTTAGAGATTTGTGTGCAGCACAAGAAATAATGGTATACAAATGATTAGATATTCCTTAAGTCATTTAAAATGCCCTTCCTAATCTTTTCTTAAAGAAACAATCACACTTTATTTACCTGGACTAGCATTACAGTCTCTACCTCTATTGTAGGGATTTAGAGAAATTACATCAAATGCAAGCTTCCTGAAAGTCAGGTATGACTCATAGCAAAAACAGAAATGATCTGCCCAGAATGGTCATTTAGTTTTTTACTTTGCAATTAGTAGAAACTGCCACAGACAGTGTTCCAGACAGGTACATTTTAGCTTCCATAAACATAGAAAGCCCCTCTCTTTTCGCAGCCTTGCTTCAAGTGCAGATATTTTTATTTGAGTACAGGTAAGAGGCGAAAGTGGGCTCGGAGCGCATCTTCCCCATGTGTATTTCAGGAAATTCGCATCCCTACGAATTCTATTCACCGTCACTTATCTTGAAAATTATGACATCAACTAATAAAAAAAAAACGTTCACGTTACAGACGAGGATTCTGATTAACTAACCCGCTGCATTGCATAAACTTCCAATCATTTTAATCATTTGTATCTGGAAAATGATGCTTGTTCAGCGACCCACGACAGTCCTTGGGCCGAACTCGATACCACGTCTCCACCTGGTTGCAAACGATGTCACCAGGGCAACATGACACCGCCTACTTATATTTCAGCTTTTTGTACTGTGGGAGAAAATAGTGACACATTATCCATCTTTCATCTTCAGTCTATGGGATTGGGACGAAACAAAATTTAAAATTAATATTTTCACCTGAGTTTTGTTGGAAAGGTGTCCACAATCCAAAGGTCCATCCTCCATGGAACAACAATGTGCACAACTGTATACACTTTGAGAATCGTAGGTCAGGAGGTCAATGAACATCCATTTTTGATTGCATTGTTGTTGTACTTGTTGTTTAATGATACAATTACAAGCCTATATGCTGTGTTTAGACTGTTTAGATAGCAAGAGTCTTTGTTTGTATTGTGTGTAATAGACAAACATGAATTTAATAATACACTTTAACACACAATATTATCTGAAATTACCATAAAAAACATGTAAACTTGATTTATTCTCATCAAACTGATGATGTTATAAATCCATTTGGTACAAAATAGTTTGAGATATAGATGGTATGAACGTGGTGTCAAAGATTTATATCTCTTTAACTATGTGGTGCTGTGTTGCTGCAAATAAAAAGACGGTTTAACTATATCGCTGCACATCTCCAACCATAGTCACACCCATCCACCCATCCACCCCCCCCCCCACACACACACACACACACACACACACACACACACACACACACACATACTCCCATATAGAAGGTGCCTATCAAACATCAAATTTCACACACCACATTTAGCCAACTCTTGACACCTCAGTTCACTCATAGTGGTTAGAAATTTCACAGCGGCAAATTAGCTAATAACTCATGGGCCGTAATGAACCAGGGGGCTGTCATGTAAAATTTATGCTGTATTTTCAATTGTGTGCGCGTGTGTGTGTGTGTGTGTGTGTGTGTGTGTGTGTGTGTGTGTGTGTGTGTGTGTGTGTGTGTGTGTGTGTGTGTGTGTGTGTGTGTGTGTGTGTCGGGTGGGAATGATGAAAGAAAGGGAGAGTGCGAGCAGAAGAAATAAAAGGAGCAGAATTTGAAAACTGCTCTTGTCCATGTGCATATTCCTCAGAGGAAATCCAGCTGATCATCAGTGACATTTTCTTACAAATAAAGGCACTTTTGGCTCCGATGGAACCAATCCTACGGTGAGTCAAATTTTAGAAGCGATTTTTGGACACTTCAGTTTGTTTACCGCGAAGCTGGATGGAGGTGAAGCGAGATGAGACTGAGTGGCATCACATCAAATATGCTGGGAACCAGACGTATTAAAGAATGAATCCATTTTATTCATACACTTCTTTTCCATGATTTCTCAGTGATTGCATTGTAGATCGATCGATCTATCTATCTATCTATCTATCTATCTATCTATCTATCTATCTATCTATCTATCTATCTATCTATCTATCTATCTATCTATCTATCTATCTATCTATCTATCTATCTATCTATTATCTATCTATCTATCTATCTATTATCTATCTATCTATTATCTATCTATCTATCTATCTATCTATCTATCTATCTATCTATCTATCTATCTATCTATCTATCTATCTATCTATCTATCTATCTATCTATCTATCTATCTATCTATCTATCTATCTATCTATCTATCTATCTATCTATCTATCTATCTATCTATCTATCTATCTATCTATCTATCTATCTATCTATCTATCTATCTATCTATCTATCTATCTATCTATCTATCTATCTACATCTGTATCAATTATAAATGTGTTCACCTTATTTCCCAGTGAATTGTTGACATATTTGCAAAGACTCCTCAAGTTCAAAATGGACTAGTTAAAAATTGTTTGAATCACTCTTCATGTTCTTCACACAAGAGTGTTGTTCATGTAAATGACGCACCCACTTCATATCTGGACAGAAGACACATCGCTGTGGCTGCTGCTCTCGTGTTCAAAGTTGAACAAAGCGATGGCATCTATGCTGATGCAGACCAACACTGTAGATTTACTCTGTAAGAGATCCTCTGACAAAACACCATATATCAGTTTTAGAGTTGTACCAACAAACGCACACTCACACACACAAAATGTAGAAATGTGCTCATTTCAATCAGGTGACATTTGTTAGCGACTAACATGAGGGAGGAGCACAGCGCACCACTGGCTAACCTTTCAGCTGTGAATTATGGGAATTTACCTTCATGCCTCAGTGCGTTTGCTGCCGGCCTGCCTTTCGTGTCTAAATCAAAGGCTGGGATCTGCAACATCGGCACTTTCCCCTTTCTACAAGGGCATGCGCTGCACAAACGCCTGATGACGGGTGACATTTACAGTGTGCCGAGTCTCGGACTGCCACCGTAATCGTCATGAACAAATAAACACACACACACACACGCGGGTACTCACAACATCGCCTTGGAGGCAAAGCCAAGTTGTTCCAAAACAGCAGCACTGGCGTCCATTTCTACCTCAACAGAGACTCCATGATTGTTGTGTGTGTGTGCATGCTCTCTTTTTCAGTATGTGTGTCTGGCAGCAAAGACATTTAGATTATATCAGAATCTAGAATACAATTTTTCCACATTATTATTCGTAGATTAGTTGTTTCGTGCAAGTATGGGGGTTTGCAAATAAAGCTGTATTAACATGCAAGAGACATAAATCCAAAGTGTAATACTTTGTGTTCACATGCATGGAAAGGATATTTATTTTTGTTCCAGGACTGCCATCAGGTCCAAATTTCAATACTTCAGTCAAACACCTGAACAATTGGACATTCCCAAACTAAACATCCATGTTGATAATAACCGTGACGCGTACGGGACTGTAGACTCTGGTCTTGTCAAATTTCAAACCAGCCCTCAGTTTTCCAGCCTTTACGCTAAACTAGGCAAATCATGTTCTTAATCTGCCTCATATTGATCTTAAACAGATCAGTATCACAATGTTCAAAGTGAGCTGACAACATTAAAACACCGCTGTCACTGAGCAAATCAGTAGCTTTGGTGACAGAAATATTTGTTTTCAGCTCAGCTGGAAGGTACTGTCTTATTCAAAACATTAAAAGACTGCAAAAGCCTCAGAAACAATCCTAATTTGATAAATATGCTATAAATAGCAATCTGCTGAGCTATTAACCTCACGTACAGGGCTTGAATGGGCTTGTGAACTGAACTGTACATAAAATCTTACTACAACAGTCTGAATCAGTAGGGAACCCCAGGAACTGTGAATTATGACGGCATCACTTAAGTGTCTTTCAACACTCATACAAACCACATCATTCATAACTAAATCTTTGAAGTGATTCAAATCAGCGAGCCGTTATTTCCATCACAACATCCTACCTAACAAACAATAAAATAAATTAAAAAAAAGTTCTGTGGCATTGTTTTAACAGAACAACTGAAGCTCTGACGGAACGGATGTCTTAAAGCTTTAATGTGGTTTTAATTGTGAGAAACACTCGAACAACCATCAATTCAATTCAATTCAATTCAGTTCAGTTCAGTTCAGTTTTATTTATATAGCGCCAAATCACAACACAGGTTATTTCATGGCACTTAACACATTAAAGTCCATACAGCAGAACTTTACAGCATTATACAGAGAAACCCAACAACTCAACAGTCACCACATAAGCTAGGAGGGAAAAACTCCTCTTTAAGGGAGAAAAACCTCCAACTGCTCCCCATGTGTTTCATTTTGGGAAGTAAGAAAACACTGATACATATAAGTAGCCCACGTTGGTCCTTTTCAACATTTAACTGATTGCTGAAAGTTATCCGTGGCAGATGATCTCAAAAAGAGTTGAGAATCTAATGTGAGAGGCAGCAGAAACTCAAAGACCAGAAAAGCTGATAGCAACAAAAGATGCTCAAAAAGCGAGTAAAGCCATAAAAGAAAATTGTCCTGAGGGGAAGGGGGGGGGCAGGAAGACTTCCACAAACGCCAGCTGAATTATAGAAAGGGAAACTGAAAATAGGTGAGATTATTTCTTTCCTTCCATGTCTGTCACGCTGCCTTGGGAAAGCAAGGCGACCGGTGAGTCTGACTTTGCAGAGCTCTGCGTCTCTGTCTCCCCACTTCACCAAGACATGGCTCTCATTTATTATGTGAACAGCTCAACAGGTAATTTTCCATCCTGATATCTGCCGACGTCTGCTTCTCTTCAGCATGTATCCTAATTACCGGTGGCTTGCTTTGATCTGAGGCCCCTTTGCAGCTTCACAACTTGCCTTCCAATCGCTTTTCATCAGGCTACCTAATTTCTTTTTGGCACAGTATTTTTTTTTTTCTTCTAATGCTAGATATACAGGTTCAGTTATGTGGCTGATTTAAAGGCTAAGGGGTGGTGTTAATAGAGCCAAACAGTTGCGGGGGAGACATCAGGCGGCGATGGTTTCCCTCTCTCCCAGAGTCGAACACGGTGTTATGACAATAACATCTGGGATGGAGTGAGAGGTGGAGGAGAGTCTGGATTCGGATTTCACCTCATTAAAAGTTGGAAGCTTCTGTTAATGCTAAGCGCATGTGTAATTTCCATCTGCCTCCAAAATCAATCACACGACTGAACACGCATGTGCCAGACAAGAAATGAGGAATCCTTCGCTTTTGTTTCTTTTGAGGTCCTCTCAGTCGATTCAGGGAAAAGCAAAAGTGACAAATCCTTCCCCCAGAATATCTTCGCTCTTAGTGTCATCGCTCTCAGAAAATCCAGTTGTGACTCCTTTGTTTTTCATCCCCAGGCCAGTCCAGGATAACAGCCTGATCAAAAGCTTAACCTAAGTCAGAGTATCAGTACATTAGGCTCTGCGCGTTGCATGGAGGATAAAAGGAGGTTAGACCTTGTCTGGGACACTGTAAAGACTTTGAGGATGAATTCCTGTGCATACTTATCTTGCTCTTATGTCATTAGCGCTTTGCTCCCTCTATTCACTCTTCAGCCTGCGAGCTGGACTGTCATCGTCTCTGCACACTGTCCACTGTCCTCAGCCCAGGCGGGATGTCAGGGGGGTGGGGTGGGGAGCTTATTGTCAGAAAGAAGTGAACAGTTTCTAGCTTATCTCTCGGGGACAGCGCCGTTACGGAGCGCCACTTGCCGCAAACCTGCGACCTCCAGCCCCCCCTCCACTCCAGCTCCGTCTTGCTGTGCACCCATTAAGGCAGAGTTAATTAAACCACAACTCATCGCCTCAGCAGGAGGGGGCAGGAGGAGGGTAAAAGGTAGGAAACGGGGGTGTACAATTATACATTGGCATTTAGCTGCCATTTTTAATGTATAGCGCTCGGCTGGCGGTCACTTCTCAATGCACATGCCTCACTGTTAGCCTCGTGCTGCTCCAGTTCAGTGCTCATAGAAGTCAGCTCAGCTCGGCTTTTAACTGTGCATCTTATGAAGAATCTACATGACTGATGGCGAGTGACGAGCAGCGACGAGGGGAGCCGTTTCGCTTTTCAGCAACAATATGTGAAGGGACACACTCTGTCCATCTGCCTTTCTATCCATACAAGGTCATTAGGTGTGCTTCGGTAGGGATTGGGGGGCTTCAAACACGGTTAGCATGCCATGCCGAGCCCACTGCTGCAGCTCTCTTGCCCCCCTCGCCAGTCGTCAGATATGCAAGCCCGCCTTTACCTGCTGCGATTCCATTACCCCGGCTGCCTGTTCCGGCACTCGAATGTTTCTGTAGCATATTAAACAGATTAATAGAACAATGCTCCAGGGAGAGAGCAGCCTGTCAATCTCAGCTAAAAACACAAAAGCAGAAAATTAAAAAGGCCCATGGCTGAACTCCAGTACTGATAAAAAAAAAAAAAATTAAAAAAAGTGCTGGAATCTTGTGTAGCGGAGAGACAGAGGGGAGGGAAAAACACCACAGATGGTAAATATTTATTCTCCTATCCTGCTTACAGAACACACACACGCACATACACACACAAACACACACACACATAGATAGGCTGCAGTGGTAGCTGAAATAACAATAGGGAAAATTAGCTCTGAAATGATCAAAGAATGTCGAGGCAAACACAGAGCCCTTTGTTTCTTTTGTGTGACTATCTATTTATTGGGGATCAGCTATAAGAACTCCAATCTAGAAAACACGCTCTTGCTCTCTGAGGACGCTGCCTTCCATGCCAGATGGACTTTCCTTTGTTTATCTGTGAATTCCCACTGTTGACTGGATGTAAAAATCTAAAGTGAATCCGGAGCCTTCCCGCATACGACCGATGCCTTCGCTCCCGTCTGGAGAGAAATATCTGAGGCGTGCATCTATAGGGCCACATCAGGAGGTACAGAAAGGGAAGTATCCTCCAGTGACGTCCGCTCTCATCCTGGGAGACTCTGGAGGAAAATTCAATCTGGTCTTCTGCTTGCAGAGATATTGAGAGATTGAGTGAGGTCTGCAGATGGGTGTGAGGGGCTGCATCACAACAGGAGGCACAGCAGGAACACATGAGGTTGGTTCAGTACAGTACACCCTGCAAAACGTCTATGTATCACAACATAGCACGAGCCATAACACTGAAGGCATTTGGAGCTTTAGTAGATCTCACAACTGACATCAAAAACTTGCTGTCAAACTCTGTTTTTTTTTTGGTTTTGTATTTCATATCATGTTCTGAGTTTAGCTGGGAGATTTCAATTTTAAGGAGATTTCTAGTTTATCCCTTGGCTATCTTTAGAATTTCCACCTGAAAAAGCATATTCAAATGCAATCAATAGCTGCACAACTGCGGCTTTGTTTTTTCAGCCTTGGGCTGCAGGGATCAGAGGCACCTGGGAGAATTTTGAAATACAGTTCTTGTCCTCATCAGCAGGCCAGAGAACGATCTGAAAACCTCCAGCAAAAGGAGACATTTTCACCTTCAGCTAGTCCAAATTTTAAATTAGAAAATGAATGACAGCTTTGTAACAATGAGTCCGTGACAATTAGATAAGTGCAAGTTCTCAACTGCAACACTAAGAAATGTAACGCAAGAGAAATAAAAAAATAACAATGCTACATCCATTTTAGCCCGAGCAGTACAAGGCAGACTCTCCATTTTAGTCATTTGGAGAGTTTGATAAGCCAACTGCCAAACTGGATGTCAGTGGGTCATCTTCAAACAGACTGGCCCATAACCAGGACCACCGGGTGGACAGGGTTAAAATGCTGCAGGTTTTTTATTAGTCATGTACTGCATGTGCATTTAAAAGCAGAAAGAAAGTCAAATTGTATTGACTTTAGCCTGAAAATACAAAATTAGAGGCCAATAATTAACTTTCACATAAAATTAGTAAGTAACAGTATTTAGATCATAAAATGTATGAAATGTCATCAAATCTAAAAACAGGTAAAAATCTAAGTAAAACTGAAACTAAAGATGTTAGCTTCCTACATTTAACAAAATAATGTAAAATTCAGCCAAATTCCTAAGATAATCGAAATACATTGAAAATAAGCCCATTGTTATATTTCTTAGCAGTTGAAAAAGGCGGATTATCCGACACTGTAACTCAACACTAACATACAAATCAGTTAAATTGTAGGTTACAACAGACAATATGATCATGAAGTCTGCTTTAAAGCATACCTTGGTGCATATGTATTTATGTATATATATATATATACACATATATTTTGCAACATTCCCATTTTGATTGATCTACTGTTCAACTCATCTATCTTTTGTGCATCAGCCTCCCTCAGATGCATGCTGGGAACTACCTGGTTCGTGGACTAATGTGCCATGTGTCTTTAAAAGCTACTCCCACTATTAAAGACTGTGTAAATGAGCTTGTCCTCCTCTATCACTTCTTTCCTGTCTGAGAAGAAAAAGGGCCTCCTAATCTTTATCTGCCTAACAACAAGAGAATAAAGGGTTAACACTATCAGTCAGCCAAACTCAGGTCACTCTTCCTATCTCCTCCCTGCACTAAAACACTGCAAATCATCTTTAATAGTCGTCATCTTGATGGTTCATTACGTTAAACTATCTCTGCTGGCATCCTCTAATCCAATGGCTCTCCTATGGCCTGAGGGGCTATGAGCTGAGGGAGGGAGGGGGCTGCATTTGTGTGTGTGTGCACGTGTGTGTGTGCATGTGTGCGTGCATGTGTGTGTGTTGGATGAGGAGGGGGACTTGTGCTCATTGTATTATTAGCAGGTTAATTGCCCCGGTGCAAAAGAGTGGCCAGACGGCAATAGGATGCCATTTTGGTTTAATTGTTAGCTGTCCTGTACTGTAAGCCCCCAAGTTCTGCATCAGTGGACCCATGGGTGCTCGCCCACACACCACCAGAGGCTGGCAGCTGTGTCATACAGTATGATGTGAGGAATATCATCATAGGAGGGTGTCAGAGAGAGGAGCTGGCACACAGCGCCACCTAATGGGGACAGGAGGGGACAACATGTCTGTTCTGCAGGATGCTCTGATGGGAACATTTTACTGATTTAGATTTCTAAACTGCGGTGATATGATTGAGTTATCATTAAAAAAAATTGTAAAAATGAGAGAAACAGGAGCTGAACTCATCACTGAATCAGATGGAGAGCTTTTTCGTGCTCTGTAACTGGATTTAAAATGGAACAACCTGCTTCTTCTTTTAGACCTGAAATCACAATGGACCTGTTTTTTGGGGCATTTTAGAACATAATGTTTGTTCTCACTGAGTGAGCTTTAGATGCTCTTTTAGTCATTTATTGTATGTTGAAAAATACAGGCTTGTTTTCATGACTCTTATGTTGCTGGTGTGATGCAGTTTTTATTTGTGTATGAAAGATACATACAGGATTTTATTGATTTACACTGCAGTGTTTCTCTCTGACATTGTGATGTATTTGGACCCAGATATTATTTTTGTGTTATTTGTGGTGTTTTTTGTTGCAGCAACAAAAAGTGGAGGTTTTCCAGGTTAAATAAAGGTTAAAAACAATCTGCCATTCAGTGGTGGAAGAGGAACACACGTGACTTGCAATAATACACTACATTCAGAATGGTATGTATGTATTGACTGTATCAACAGTAAATGTAATCTAGATAAACAAATCGATAGCTGTACGGAAAGACAGAGACAAAGTCCAAGGCCAGATTTCTTTATCTACCTCACCTGGCTGTAAAATGTCGGACAACAAGCGCCTTTCCCAATAGTTGTCTCTGCATCGATTTGACCTTCAGACCTACAGGAGGACGTATATCCCAGTTGGACTGGTAGGTTGATTAGTAATAGTGATACTGTATCTGACCGACCCATTATCACGCCAATAGAGGATGCCGCGTCACTGTAACAGTTGGCCTCGACATACAGTGGGTACGGAAAGTATTCAGACCCCTTTAAATTTTTCACTCTTTGTTTCATTGCAGCCATTTGCTAAAATCAAAAAAGTTCATTTTATTTCTCATTAATGTACACTCAGCACCCCATCTTGACAGAAAAAAACAGAAATGTAGAAATTTGTGCAAATTTATTAAAAAAAGAAAAACTAAAATATCACATGGTCATAAGTATTCAGACCCTTTGCTGTGACACTCATATTTAACTCACATGCTGTCCATTTCTTCTGATCCTCCTTGAGATGGTTCTACTCCTTCATTGGAGTCCAGCTGTGTTTAATTAAACTGATTGGACTTGATTAGGAAAGGCACACACCTGTCTATATAAGACCTTACAGCTCACAGTGCATGTCAGAGCAAATGAGAATCATGAGGTCGAAGGAACTGTCCAAGGAGCTCAGAGACAGAATTGTGGCAAGGCACAGATCTGGCCAAGGTTACAAAATAATTTCTGCAGCACTCAAGGTTCCTAAGAGCACAGTGGCCTCCATAATCCTTAAATGGAAGAAGTTTGGGACGACCAGAACTCTTCCTAGACCTGGCCGTCCAGCCAAACTGAGCAATTGTGGGAGAAAAGCCTTGGTGAGAGAGGTAAAGAAGAACCCAAAGATCACTGTGGCTGAGCTCCAGAGATGCAGTAGGGAGATGGGAGAAAGTTCCACAAAGTCAACTATCACTGCAGCCCTCCACCAGTCGGGGCTTTATGGCAGAGTGGCCCGACGGAAGCCTCTCCTCAGTGCAAGACATATGAAAGCCCGCATAGAGTTTGCCAAAAAACACATGAAGGACTCCCAGACTATGAGAAATAAGATTCTCTGGTCTGATGAGACCAAGATTGAACTTTTTGGCGTTAATTCTAAGCGGTATGTGTGGAGAAAACCAGGCAACGCTCATCACCTGCCCAATACAATCCCAACAGTGAAACATGGTGGTGGCAGCATCATGCTATGGGGGTGTTTTTCAGCTGCAGGGACAGGACGACTGGTTGCAATTGAAGGAAAGATGAATGCGGCCAAGTACAGAGATATCCTGGAAGAAAACCTCTTCCAGAGTGCTCTGGACCTCAGACTGGGCCGAAGGTTCACCTTCCAACAAGACAATGACCCTAAGCACACAGCTAAAATAACAAAGGAGTGGCTTCGGAACAACTCTGTGACCATTCTTGACTGGCCCAGCCAGAGCCCTGACCTAAACCCAATTGAGCATCTCTGGAGAGACCTGAAAATGGCTGTCCACCAACGTTCACCATCCAACCTGACGGAACTGGAGAGGATCTGCAAGGAAGAATGGCAGAGGATCCCCAAATCCAGGTGTGAAAAGCTTGTTGCATCATTCCCAAGAAGACTCATGGCTGTACGAGCTCAAAAGGGTGCTTCTACTCAATACTGAGCAAAGGGTCTGAATACTTATGACCATGTGATATTTCAGTTTTTCTTTTTTAATAAATTTGCACAAATTTCTACATTTCTGTTTTTTTCTGTCAAGATGGGGTGCTGAGTGTACATTAATGAGAAATAAAATGAACTTTTTTGATTTGAGCAAATGGCTGCAATGAAACAAAGAGTGAAACATTTAAAGGGGTCTGAATACTTTCCGTACCCACTGTATGTCACATATCGTGATGTGATGTCATGTGACGGAGGTCATTTTCACAAAGTAGAAAAGTTCGGAAGCAAATCTTCTCCTGACCCTGACCAGTTGGTTCCTTAGCCTTTACCAATAGTTATTGTGTCAAAACCTAAACATCTTTTTTACGCTTAGCAAGGGAAACTGTGACTCTGACACGGTTTCCTCTGATGGACCACGGGTGTCCTGCACACTTTGGTGTGAGCGCTAGCAGTGTGTGGGTGAATCTGGACCGCTCACCTGAACCTGAGTCACATCAGTGAACATGATTACTCTTGAAAACCAAAGAATGAGGTGCGTTCTCCCTCAACATCCACTTGTCTCAAACACTTGTTCTGTATACTGACTTTATTTTTTACAGGAGCAGTTTCACATTCACCAGCTTTAGTGAACAGCCCACCTGCTGCTGCTGAGCAAAATAAAAAACTCAGTGTTTACATTAGTTTACTTTAACAAATGAATTCAATTTGTAAATCTGGAAACATTATGTTGATGTATAAAGGCTGATATTTCCTCCAGTTTAGCCAGAACTAGTGATTCTAATGGTCACAAAGAATCAGTTCTCTGCACAAAACAGGTCAAGTCACTCTGGACAGTCAGCATGTATTATTTCACTCTCACCATGTTTCTCAGCGGCCCGCCGCTCACAAGACATGTTTAGAATTCTTACCTTCTGAGAAATGTAAGCTAAAATGAAAAAGGAGAGAAACTTGGACTGTTAGTTTCAGCAGGATTTCCAGAAGTTTTCAGAACTGTTGTTGAATGTTAAATATTTTTAAAAGCAACCCTTTTCTAATAAATAATACGTGCCACATATGACTTGTACATCAGATTACAGTATAAATCTAGTATCATATTTCAAGCATCACGTTTTTGAGTCCTGTGTACTTTCTCCAGAGTTTCCTGTCAGGTTGGTTAACCAAGCATGGTCCACCAA
The DNA here is from genome assembly GCF_029030835.1 of Brachyistius frenatus. NCBI lineage: Eukaryota > Metazoa > Chordata > Actinopteri > Embiotocidae > Brachyistius > Brachyistius frenatus. The sequence continues at coordinate 716,560 of NW_027210759.1, forward strand.
CCAGGATTACAGAAACCTATTTGTGAACTCAGAGGCCAAATTGAGGACAGAAACGTCCCCAGGGTCAGCAGTGCATAAATCCAAATGAAACTTCAAAGGTATGACAGAGGAAGTACAGTCTTGTTGGTCGCATCTTACCATATTGGTCGTAGTATAGCAGAGAGATCATTTGATTGTAGACAAACAGCTTAAGCGCTATTCTTAGATTTTTGTTTTAACGATAATTCACCGAGAGCTCTTAATGGCAAACACGCTTGAACTGGAGTTGAAGATTCATCTGACTCACTGGTACTTTTCATCTCTAATGAAAAGAGTGCAGATAGTTCAAGTTTATCAGACATGGGGAAGTGAGTGAGTGAGTGAGTGAGTGAGTGAGTGAGTGAGTGAGTGAGTGAGTGAGTGAGTGAGTGAGTGAGTGAGTGAGTGAGTGAGTGAGTGAGTGAGTGAGTGAATGAGTGAATGAGTGAGTGACACAATTGGTCGGCCGACATGTTACGGTCGTCTTGCTTAAAGCCTGATCAGACAGCTCAAAGATTGTGGGTCAAACTTTACAGGCTATATTACAAGACTACTGTCTCTTCAGTCCTGGCAGAAGATAACTGAAGATGGAAATTGTTGACTTTTGCAAGTGTTTTTAAGGCAGGATCTACAGATAGAGGTGATAAACAAATGACATAAAATGGACATTCTGCAGTCATTATTAATCTTAAATACATATAAATCTGGGAATCTCTCTGTCAGATAGTCATCAGATCTAAAGAGCTCTCAGACCTTCACAAATAAGGTTGGTGAGGTAAGGCATTTTAAAAGATATTTGAATCAACTGAAAATAAAATATTCCACTGTAAGAAAAATCATGTGCAAGTGGCATACCAGCATGTCAGAGTGTGTCTACAGTTTGCCCAAAAAACATATGTAAACACCAATGTTTTTTGCCTTTTGGCCCTGCAACAATACATTTTAAGTGTTACATATCTGTCAGTTACAAGAATATTTTCTAACTTATTTTTTCACATGACTGTAACCAGCTGACTAGCATAGCTCAGCAGAGAAGCCTCTGACTCATTTTCATGTGATTCTCTCCAGTAGATTCCCATTTATTAAACTAGTTCCTGGTGTAAATGGTCGAGGGAGCTGAAAAAAACCAGACTAAAATATATGCACATTTTTGAGATTGCATGTAAAGCATAGATTGAAGGTTAAATAATGTTTGGCTTACTTATTTGGGGGGGCAAACTTCAAACCTGTTTTCCATAACGTCTTTGAAGTACAGTTACTGCTCTCTGACTTTGTATAGCAGAAAACTTTGAATGTGGAAGTGAGCAGTTACACTCTATTAATATCACTTCAGCTACGTATTGTGTGTAAAGTGTGCTGCAGTGTGTTTGTTGTATTTATTGTATTATTTGGCTGAATTTCAGAAAAATATTCCAAAGTGATATCAAACTAATTTTGATTTCATTAAAATCATGACATCATTTGAAATCTTAAAATTAATTTTAAGATGCATATGATAAATATGATACTGTCCTTTACCCAAAAATGCTCCAGTCTCCTCATGTAACTCTGTATGTTGTGTTTTCCGTCTGAAGTATGAGAGTAAGTAAGTAAGTACTTGCTATAGGTTGCAAGGCTGGACTAACCCCCATTATAATGTGCATTATTCAGCAAGATTTCCTTGTCAAGCAGAAACCAACCACAACTCCACCGCTGACATGGTGACAATTCTGATAATTAGTTTCTTTTAGGTACATTTCCAAAGTAAAATGACCAAAACTTAAAGTAAACTCAACGTGTTAGGGTTTTTGAATGTTGGTCAGACTAAATCTTAATATATTGGGCTAATGAGAAGCCTTTTTTCATATCTCTACCATTTTATACACTGAACAATCAATCAATCAGCAGTGCAAATTGGTGACAAATTTAATTGTCATCCTAAACAGAATAAACTTGGAGTTTTGGAAGCCTTAAGTGTGCAGGGTCCTGAGCAGTCACCTGCTTTGCTCAGTTGGTAATCTATCTGGATAAATTGTAATTTGCAGCCTAGATTCTGTCACATGCACACACACACACACACACACACACACACACACACACACACACACACACACACACACACACACACACACACACACACACACACACACACACACACACACACACACACACACACACAGCTGAAATGAAACCTCCACCTTTTGCATTCACCACTCCTCCACTATCTCTGGGACTGCACTCATGCCTTGACCTTCTGTCCTTTTCCTACAGCAGCATTGCGAGCTCTGTGCATTCGCCTGAATCTGATACCTTTACCAGCTCCCCTCTCCGATTCACACACCTGAACCCCCCCCCCTCCCCCAAAACCTCCATCCTCCCCCTCTTTTATTTTTCACCCCCACCCCTCTTTCACATTCCTCTCCCTGGGGTTTGCCGGCCTTGCGGATCATCTCTCAGGCTCCTTTTGCCCGGACCGGGCACTGTCTGTTTTCATTCCCCTCTTGGAAGACAAGTAATTTGGGGGAGCGAGAGGGAGAGCAGATGACCACTGGCTCCTGACCTTTTCTCCCTCAATTTAACTTCTCGTCGCTGTGCCCGCCGAATGTGGCAATCAGGCTACGCAGAAGTGACACCCTCATCTGAGCGTGGCCAGCCCCCCGCACACAATCACAGTGTCACTTTCCATCTATATGCGGGGCCGGCGGGTAAGTAGTAGTGCTAAAATAGGGGATGGTGGAGGAGGGGGGGAGGTCCAAGCCAGATCCCTGTTAGCATACTTGCTTCATGGTCCTGCCAGTCATGCTCGTAACCAAACTAAAATTCGAAGGTGTTCTTTTTTTTGATCACACTGTCACCAGTTGTAGTTAATTTTTTTCCAACCATGTGTGTGTTAGTGCATTTACAGACAGATTTGCCGAGTTGTGATGCTGTTAGCTCTCATACTACATGGGACTTTGGCTCCTTTTTCCATCTCAAACAGAAGAGGATTCCATTCCTTCACTCTCCAGCATGAGATTAAAGCATCCATCACCATCTGTTCCACACGGTAGGTGAACCAATTACATAAGCTAAGAGAGGGAAAATCACTAGATATTATTTTCACGGACCTGCTCAATATGAGGCAGCTTCATGACTGTTAGCGTTGAGCGACTGGGCCGGCGTAAGCCAGTGTGAAATACAATGAAATGCACAAAGCAGAGGAACATGCGTTGGAACATGAGTTACCATGTAATAGACTGACTAAGAAGGAGGCTGTAAGTGGAGGAACATGGGAAGAGGGGCTTGGTTTGGTAAGTTAGCGGAACAGCCGTGGTGTAGCGCCAGCGTCTGCAGAGACCGAGAGCCACAGCGGCACCGACAGCCTGCTGGAACAAAGGATGGAGAGCTGGAGACAAAGTGGGAGAGCGCTGTGGATCGCAGTCTGCTGATGGCACGGAAATGTGAGACAAGTACTATCGGCTTTCCACTTTCCGGTTTGGGAATGATTTGTCAAAGACCATCCGCCCGGGAAAAAAGAATTAGGGCAAGAATTGTTCAAATAACATTCAACAAAAAGTTTAAAGAATGAAAATGTTACAAAAATCTACAACTTCGGATCTTTTGAACGTATAACTTGTTCGGTTTGTGTTGCATACTAATCCTTAAATTAGTCTGTGTCTATTTCATGTCATTCCATTAAACACTCAAATCCATGGCAACTATTTGTCTTTAGGCCCTTAACATTCACAGCTTGGGGGCATTTTGCTCATTCAACAGTGAAACAGTGTGCAGCACATAATGTTGTTCCCTTATAGACAACGAGGTAAAAGAATAATAATTTATGTTGCTGGCTTTGCAGCAGTTGCTGGTATATAAAAATGGTCTCAATCATATCAATCAAGAGGCTTTTTGTGCTTTCACATTTAGTTTGATTCCGAATGGTCCAACGACATTCAAAATACAGTGGCAGAATTTGCACTTGTCTTGTATTAGAAATGAAGTGAAATAGCCATGCTTTCTTCTGTCTAGGCCTGACAGTTACACGTTTTCCTGTAGTGGATGAAAATGAAACCTACAGCATGTGTATAGCGTGTGATTTACAGGAAAATTAAACTTATGGCTAAAATTAATTGTTGGGGTTACTAAAGAAGCACATGGTTGGGATTAGGGAAAAAACATGGTCGGTGTTTGGAAACAAAAAACAACTTAACAAAATGTTAATTTTCTGGATTCGAACCTCATCGTCCTGCATGGCACTGTCAAATACTGTCAAAACATATCCTGTTGTTATAGCTTGTTCACATGATCCCAGACATGTAACTGTCATACATAGACAAGGCAACGCGTGACTATTTCACGTTTTGCTGTATTGGACCGGTGTGTCTATTTCACACTTTGGATTGCAAGGGTTTAAGTCTATTCTGATGTCATCAACGTTAAAACACATTGCTATTCAAGTTTTTTGTGTGTACATTTTTTTATGTCATACATGTTTCTAAAGGAAAATGTAAATGAAGATTTTCCCGAGGCCACTGATGATGTAGAATTAAGATTTTGTGCCATAATCAGGTATTTCAAAACTGAACCAGAGCATGAAAATAATTAAGAGGCACAATTGTGAAGACACATCCACTTAGCAGTCTCAAGAGAAGCAGGTCTGATGAGGAAATCTCATACCTCAGCTGCTTCTCTCAAGTAGTTTTCCTGGACAACTTGTGAAGCATGACGATCTCTCAAACACACAACCGTTGGCCGTCAGCGGCCGTCGCCATCGCTGGAGAAAAGGAAAGAGGTGCAATGGTGTCTAAAAGCTGATGGATGCTCAAGTCTTTAGTTTGTCCATCAGAGCTGGAAACCTCTGGTTTGATTTCATACAAATCTTGAGTTTAAAATGGGCAATTTACACTGTGAACATTTATGTGGTACTTTTAATAACATAGTTTTACATCATATCATAACACCTTCTGTGGCTTAGCAGTTAAGACTAGCTTGACGACCTCCCTCTGCTAAAATTCAACTGTAATATGCCTTTTCTTTTTCTTTTCCCTTTTTTGATGTCTTGATTGACTTGTAGTTTGGATTGTAACTTCTTTGTGGACAAAAGCTTCAGCCAGATGAATAAATTTGATATCCTGACAATGAACCACAGTGTGCCAGTTCTAGTAAGGCTGTGGACCTTTGCTGCATCTCTCCCTCTCTCTACTGGTGTACCCCCAACTATATAAGGGATCTTTATATTGCTAGCATTCAAGTACAGTTTATCTGTCCTTCTAATGGGCTCATAACGTCAACGCACCTCAGAGAAGGTGTTGCCACATCCGTAACCGTTTTTGCTCATCAGGCTTTTACGTGTCAGCACACAGAGACACAGTTAGAAAATCTAAATGATGATCCGCCTCTGAGGGGGACATTATCATCTGAAAGAATCCAGTTATTGTACGACTCGTCCCCTCTGTGCTGAAAATGAAAGTGTCTGATGTGCGAGATTTACTTTGTGGCATTGTGGCCCCTGGACGGGTGCTGAGGGGTCGCAAGTGCCCCGTGTCATTTGCTGGCAGCGCCAGTGCGCCTCCAATTTACACACCAAGCTACTCTGCATTTCAAAGGAGCCCCAGCGCCGGCCTCCTGTTAGTGATCGTTATCTGGGCCCCGCTGAGGGAAGATTAGGGCAAGAAGAAAAACTGCTAACCACTACCCCCCCCCCACCCTCCCTCCCTCCCCCCGCCCCATGGCCCCCACCCTCCCTCAACACATTTACATTTTCGTTTTCATACTAGATTTTCCTCCTCTGCTTGACCTCGCCTGTCACTGCCTGTCTCTCTTTTCTATCCTCTCCCCTGGATTACAACTACCTCGTCCTCCAGTCACTCCAATGGAATAGTTCGTCCATGTATGAGACTGTTTTTTAGAGAGATGGAAATGATGCACTTTACTGTATTGTCAATACTTTATCAATAGTGTATTAATGATAAAAGGTTACCTTCAACCTGAATCTGAAATTGTATATCAACACATTGAGAAGTACGAAGATGTGAGTATCACATACATTTAGGGATCATGTGATTTTTTTTTTGGAACATTTTTATCGTAATTCTTACAATGTAGTTCTTATTTTCCCACTCGTGGCTGCCATTTTACACAGAAGAGCCAAAACAGTCTGACCACTCTCTCGGAGAAACCACTTTTTATGCTTTATTATTTAACCAGCGCCCAACCGAATTAAAACACTATTCAGAATAGCTCTACTTTTTAAGTTCCTTGAAAGTGGCCTTGAAAAACATGTTGGTCAAACTATAGTCAGTCCCCCTGCTGCTCACCTTCGTCCCTCCTTCAGGAAGAAAAAAGTAGAAGAGGAAGGCAGTTAGCTCATTCTTCCTTCAAAATCTTCTCTTGGTCTCACTGTATTTCTCTCTCATTCTTCCAGCACCCCCTTGCCTTTCAGCTAATGGAATAATTAATGAAACTTTTTGATGTAAAACAAATAATGGAGTTAGTTGGCTGTGCTGCTTTCAAGTATTTCATCTTTAGGAGCAAGGAGTGTTTGAGTGAGAACATAAGTAGATCAAAGACTTACTCAAATCTAAGTATTAAAAAAAAAGAAAGACAAGAAAACACATTCAAAAAGTGTCGTGAAATGAAACGAGCTCCAGATAAGGGCGAGTTCACACATGCTCATGAGAGCTGGGGAGTCGTGTCTGTGAATTGAAGAGCGAACCAAGGCTGCTGTAAACTTATGATCTGAAGTTTTTGCACTTGAGAGGAATAGAATGATATTTAAAGACACACAGACTGAAGAGGACATGAAAGCTGACAACTTTTCTCGACATTCTACTCAGAAAAGTTCCTGTCGCAGGTGATAATAAGTTGAAATGCTAATGAATAAGTGACTGCGGGCCCTTGAACCCTGCAACTCTGACTGTCAGCTGAGGCAGGCAACCAGGCATCCTCTACTCTGTCCCCTCTGAGACAGACAAGATGCTAATAGAGGCGAGTGAATCCCCCTCTCTGTGTGCCTCTCCGTCTCTCTGCCAGACATTGTTTACTCCCTCTGCCGGGAGGTCTCATTCAGTGGGATGAGGAATAGACTTAAATACGAGGCAGTGGGGGGTGTGAGTGCAGAGACACACAGACTGGGATGGACCAAGTGAGAGAGCGAGTCGGACGAGAATGCGGAGACCTAAATCACCGGCAGACCCCTTCACACCTTCTTTTCTCAATAGAAAGGCCAGTCCCCAGTGCCTCCAGTGGGTGGCTGAAATATATTTCCTGTCAGATTACAGTCCACTTCTGTCCTCTGTCAGCCCCTGCCATCGGTGATGTCTTCTTTGTTTTGTTTGTTTGTTTTTGATTGTTGTTTTCCAGTAGTATGTTACTGTTATTGATGTGTTGTGACAGGTAGATTCTGACTAGTATTGTGTAGCTGTCTGTTTACCCCTAAAAGCTTTTCCCATACTGCTGGCGTCTGTGTCTGTGTAAAGGCTGCGTCCACCAACCGGCGCTCAACGTAGTCTTTGACAATCAGGAAAAAGCATCAACCTTGTGACTGAGTAAATACACATGACAACACAGTGAATGACCGGGCAGGAACCACCAATCCTGCAAGAATGTGCCATCTCAGGTGTTTTCGACCTGAACAAACGTGGATGAAAACCGACCACATTTCTGTGCGATTCCCACTAAAAACTTTCACTCCAGTGTGATCCAGGAGGACCTGGAACCCAGAGAGGGTGCTGATCCAGCGGGTCAGTCACAGTAAAAGATCTACAGGGCCTGCAGCACGTTGCCTCGGAGCAAAACTGTCATCACAAACAAAGCAGAGCACTCACAATAATCACTCAAAATCATCTGTTCTTTCACTTACCTGTCACTTCACTTAACTTCACTTGGCAACAACGGGGAAATGGAATCAGGGACAAACACTCTTCAAGTATTAACGGCCACCAAAAGGAAGCAGGCAGCTGTATCTCAGACATGAGGCTTAAACAGACGAGGCAAAAAATACAAATACCTGACAGTGACAATCGAGTCCACAGGAAACAAAACGCTCATATCATCCTGATGTGCCTCTTTTTCACCCGCCTGTCGAATGACTGGGCTGTTTGGAGTCCGACTGACCGGACGATTTGAAGAAATCAAACAGATTTTCTCGTCATATGAATATTTGACCAGTTTCCTGCTTGTTGTTTAGGTTCATATCTCTAATATTAGTCTACGTGATGAGCACACAACTCCACAGGCTTCAGGCCTGAACTCTGACCTGTGATTGATGTCTTTCATTTCATTTTAATCAGATTTAAAATGCATCCAAAATAGGCAAATATGCTTTGCAGATTAAATTAAATTTACTCTACGATGTCATCTGACTTCCTCCTTTGCTTCAGTCATAATTCCTAAAAATACTACATCTACAGTCACCTTTAGTTTAACACGACCGAGAGCACAACTTATGTTTTGCTCTTCGTTCGTTCGGAGGAGGAGTCTCTAAAAAACACCCACTCCAACTACAGTTGGTGAGATCTGCAATCATAGTGTGTTTTTTTTCCAGCATCATATTAATCAAGACATGTTCGCCTTTTATAATGATTATAAAAAGCGAATAATTACAATTATAAATTTCACAGCTATTCAGGTGTCAGTCCAGAAAAACATGCATGTGTTTTTTTCCCTGCAGTTTGTGAAACTATTTTGCTGCCTTCACAACTTAGAAGTCGGTCAATCTCAAATTAGAAGAGGATGAGAAGTCCTTAAAATGCCCTATTTACTGGGAAAAAAGCAGCTCATGAATGGAGTTTATGATGGGATTATTTTGACCATCACAAGTATGAATGTAAAATGAAGCACTTTTACCAATTTCCTATGTGTGATAAAGAGAGGCGTGTCTGGACTCATTGCTGGATGAGAAAAAGTATTGTGTTGCATTCAGTGTCTTTTTAGTCAGCTGTATCAATGACAGCTAAGTTACTGTGATAGGTCAGAACAAACAGGAAAATATGGTTAACGTCTCACGACATGATCTTGTATATGTTCTGACATCTCATGAAGTCAGTCAGTCTTTTATATCCTTGCAGATACTGAAGTATTAATCAAGGTAGTTGTGGGAGTGTAATAAAACAGTTTGTGATGGCCATGTTCCCATACATTAAACATGTAACAAAATGTTGACGAAACCAAAAATACTCCTCCAAAAATACACAGTGATCCGATCCTAACATGAAAACATGTAGACACAGTCGGAGCCAGCTGTCTGTGGATGTGTTTGTGGTTGGATTAGGCCTGGGATGAGCGCTCAAGAAGAGAACAAAGATGGGAGAGACGCAAAGGGAAGGAAGGAAGGGGAGAGCAGAGAGGGAGGGATAGGCTGATTTTACATTTTGTGCATGTTGTCGGTGGCAGACAGCTGACCTTCAGCGCAGACACGCTCGGCTGGGTAACAACGGCGAAATGAGGGGCCGTTCCAAAGGACTACATGAAATGGGCCACGTGCTTTAAAGTTGTTCAATTAGATTATCCTTTTCATTTTCTTACTCGTGTGCAATCAAGGGACAGATACAAAGAGGCGGCAACAAGAAAACATCACCGATACATATGCTCCTGGGAAACACACACACACACACACACACACACACACACACACACACACACACACACACACACACACACACACACACACACACACACACGCAGAGGGAGAGGAGAGAGTGAACCATCGCAGTAGCAAGTCAATCGAAGCTGGACGCTGACAGTTATTTTATATTCAGTGTGACTGATCACAAATACTTCGTATATAAAAACTGATTTGTTATTTTAACCAACTGTGCCTGAAATTTAGGAAACATGCAACCCATACAAGATTCAACCCTCAAATACATGGCTTGTTTTTCTAACACTACTCCATAACTCATATAAAGCAGATGAAGTCATCTATTAAAATCATATTGCTTGCAACCTTTTCAGAGTGAATTTTTTTAACAACAAACACACAAAATATAGTTTTGTCCTGCATGACATTTTTACAATCATGAAGTGATAAAGTATTTAATGGATTTACTCCAAGGTAACAAAAACACAATGATTCTATAGTTTCAGGTGATTTCTGCTAATAGAGCCCCCTGAATCCTTCACAAAGAGAGTGACACCTATAATCCAAATAATTAGCACAGAAATCACTAATCAGTTTCATACTACAAACATAAAAGCTGATCATTCATCATCTGCCGTTTCATCATCAAAACCTGTCAATATCAACCTGCAAACCAGCAGCAGTTCTGTTATGTTCTGGTTCCTCCAGCCAATCAGAGACGTCCTTCATCACCGTGTCTGTGTTCAGAAACGTTCAACTCCATCTTTCTTAGTCTGATTACAGGAATGCTGCCTTCAAATGGAACTCCTGAGCTCGGAAAGTCGTGTGCACCGTGTGCTTTGCATTTAAATGTTCAAGTTGTAAAAACACTGTTGCTAGGCAACGGCAACGTGGACGGCGTTTAGAAGCCACAGAAGCTAACAATTTATGGAGGGGGGTAATGCAATGCAGAAAATACAAAGGCACAGAGGGGAAATATGAGGCTGTTGAGAAGATCAACATTTTCCTCAGATGTAGGCTGTTATCAAAGTTATGAAGGCAAACTCTACATGTCTAAAATTACAACATATTAGCTGTACATCCAACGCAAAATTAACTGCCATGACCTCTGACCTTTCTGGAAACGTCAGCAAACACGTCACAACTCGTGAACTCGGGGCTGATAAAAACATTTTGAGTTCCGACGTCGTGAGTACCGCAAGAGGGCGGCGCTCTAATGAACTCCTCTCGTGTACACGATAAGTACGACTCCGCTGGAACGCAGCATCTGTTCATCTGTTCAGGTGTCATGCAGCTGCTGCGAATCATCCTCAATCGCCTCCACTTCAAATACGCTGCCAGATCGTTGACTCAACTGTTCATCCCACTCATCAAAGACATCTTTTGAAGAAATCCAGTAACTACCATTGAGTCCCAGCTCAGGGTAATAAAACTGTCCCTGCTGCCATGTTCCCAGTTCCTCTCTAAGTCTGCATTTGCATTCTCTCAACAAAGTGATGGCAGTTACACACATTGTTAGTCACAGGAAGCATGTAGACAAACCAACAGGTTAAAGCCACTTTATCGGGAGGTCAAATATATATTAATAGTATACTTTAACTTAGGTGCTTGTGAGGTTTCACTTTCACCTTTAACCATTCATTTTCGCCTTCGGACTGATCACCTGCGTTTTACAGAGGCTACACATTTTCCCAAATGAAGATGTTGGTTGTTAGTTTGGACTGTTAGAGGAACTTAACAACGTGTGATCTTAGTTTGTGACCTAAACTTGAAAAAGCTTGTGAGAATCTAACACTAGCTTTCTTACCATTCAGTTTTTCAAGAAAAATGTTTTGAAGATTTAATGATTTTTATGTACTTTATATAAATGTGCTGAGTCATGCAATGACAGGAGAATAAAGAATACATTCAATGTGCCAACAGTGAGCTGTGATCATTTGACTGAAAGCCTGTCAGCGGCTCAAAACAATGTCCAGTTGCCCAAATTAATTTCCTATTTTGCAACTTTTCCTGCGTGCATCACTCTAATTGGCTTCTGTATAATCTTGTTTCCTTGTACTCTTTTATCATGCTGAGTCCCAGGTAGATCACACATTTCTTATACACAATGTCTTTTAACATCTGATTATTTTTTCTTTCTTTTTTTTGCTTAAATGCTGATCAGGGATTGAACATCATTGTTTTTCCAACATTTTTGTCGATTTGTTAAAAGAATAGAGAAGTGATTATGGTCAGCTGCCTGGTCTGTGAATATTGTCCCACAGTTAGAGGTTGTGTCGTAATAAAATGGTGATCATATGTGTGAAGTAACACCAGTTAAACAGTGTTATATATGCTACATAGTGCATTTGTACATTAATAACCTTGAAGAAACATCAGGGATTTGAAAAGAAATCTCAAATGTTGCAATAAAAACATTTCTGACTGGTTTCAGGGTGAAAAAGTTGGTGCATCAATAAAAGCAGAGTATTCGATGTGTGTGGGGCGATGAGGAAACAGTAACCTTTCAAACATCAGTACATGGAGCAGAAATGTCATATTTACCTTGTGTTTTCTACATTCTTTTTCACTGTTTGTGGGATGACAGGTGTCGTCTCTCTGTGCCTTCTTCTGCTTTGGCTCAACAGCAGCGGATTGGAGAGTTTGAGCCAATAGTTGTTGTTTTTTTATCTTCACAAACCACCTCTATATTATGTGCTACCTTTCAATGGAAAGCCAGCTGGTGTTCATCAAATGTTTGCTGGCTGCTGTTGTGTTGCTTCTCTGCTTTAGTTGCTTATTTCTGGGCTGCAGTCTGCCGGGATGATGGTCACTCACTGGCTCATCACATATTAACATTCACTTCTGCGAGTTTGTTCTTATGCACCTGCATGCATCTGTCCACATACATCTAGGGGACAGAGTGCAGTGTGTGTGTGTGTGTGTGTGTGTGTGTGTGTGTGTGTGTGTGTGTGTGTGTGTGTGTGTGTGTGTGTGTGTGTGTGTGTGTGTGTGTGTGTGTGTGTGTGTGTGTGGTGCAGGTAGTGGCTGAGGGATAGAGGGTGGTGGTGGGGGGGGGGGGCTACTTTCAGGGGATTTGCAGTAATTATATGACAAAATGCTGGCAAGTCTCTCCGGGTGCTGAGCAGAGGCTCACGGGTCAGGGGACCGAGCACTCTGGGCCGGGTAATTTGTAAATGTCATTCAGGTGGAGTCCTCTGTCAGCGAACTGGGAGGGGAGGGGGCACTGGAGTGGAGAGGAGGTGGGGGAGAGGGGGGGGGGCAAGGGAGGAAAAGCAATCTTTTCTCATGTAGATTATTCTACAACAAATGCCTTGTCCCTCTTCTGCTTTTGTCTGCAGTGGCAGCTTTAGATTTCCTGATGTGTGCGAAACATATTGTCTCATATACTGCATGTTCATTGATGTGGCTATTTCCCAACATGAATAAATATGGAGGGATATTTTTCACCTGATGTTATTATTTCAGTTCCTGACAGGTGACTTTACTGATTAGTTGATGTATTGATACAGTAATATATCACATTATATATATATCAATCACATCACAGTAATATATCAAGAAAAAATGCCAAACATTCTGGAGCTTCAGCTTTTTCCTTCTATTTAATATCTGTATCACTTTATTATCACTGTTAAAATAACTATCGCTATCGTGTGGTTAGGACACAAACATGAGCTACGACACCTTCAGCAGCAAGACAAACATTCAATTTTATTTTATTTTTATTTATTTTATTTATATAGCGCCAAATCACAACACAGGTTATTTCATGGCACTTAACACATTAAAGTCCTTACAGCAAGACTTTACAATATTATACAAAGAAAACTTTTAAATAAAAAAGCACAAAACATTCTTTTTTTAATATTTTGTAACTTGTTTTTGAAAGGTTCCATATAAAGTTATTATTATTATTACCACAACTAAAAAATAAGCATATGAAAAAAGGCGCATCATAAAATAAGTCATACCAAAAAAAAAAATTTGAATGAAAATAAAGTCTTTGTAAAGCAGTTTGTCACTTGTAGTTCAAAAGTGCTACATAAAGTTGTTATTATTAATAGTATGAGTATTATAAAGAAAAAACACAAGCCAAAAACATCAACAACAAGAAAAAAAATCCTGTAATATCAGTTTTGACACTGCAGTAACACACAAAATATATCATTCAAGGGAATGTGGGGTATGACTTTAGGAGTATGAATACTGGAGTAATACATAACATGAGCAGAACATAATGTGCACATAGTATGTGTAGGATTTGTACATATTAAACTTTGCTTTATTTCAAGTGTACATTGGATAAAGGTAACTGAACGGATGACAGCAGGAGGGTTAGTGCTCCCACTGCAAACACACATGTCCTCCCATTTGAATAAATTTGGACTCCTGTGTTAAGAAAGAAGGATGCTGACTAAAGTGCGTGGCGTCCTGTACAACACCTCCCACCGCCTTCACAACGGCTGGTCAGAAACACGGCAACATACTTATTACGACCAGATGCACAACAGGAAGTCATCAAACTTCATAACACTTCCTTCTGAACAGCTGATGTGCACACGATGAGCCAATAGACAGACCGGCCTCATATAAAGTTTTAGTTTTTTAAGGATTTGCACACTTTCACAATTTCTTTTTTCTTTTTTAGCTATGGTATTTATTATATATAGTGACTCTATATTTAGTGTATTTATTATCTTGTTTCTTCTGAAATTCGTTTGTTCTTTCTGTCCTGGAGAAGACGTGAGTGAGTGTAACGTCACAATTTCCCCGTGTTGATTAATAAAGTATTTTTGATCCAGATTCTGATTCTGAACTGAACGAGTTTGAAATGGAAAGCTTGAAAAGCAGCAAACAGTCAGCCGCGTTCCTCTTTTACTTCATAAATGTGTGTTCGTATTTTCATGAGCTCGGTGTGTGCGTTTGTATTCTATGACTCATCTGTGGCCAGATGCTCGGGTCTGATGAGACCTCTGATAGTCCAGCCAACATATCGGTCATCATGTCTACACTTAGTGTTTGTCTCTAGTTTTACTTCATCAGCGCAGTGCAGTCAGACAGCTCCTACTGAAGCACCGCTGCCATTATGTTTCATCTCATTTTCCTCCTAAGTGTCCAATCAGAATTGCCTGAGAGAAAGCTATTTGTTTACGTCTGTTCCTCACCACAAAGCCACAGCTGTGCTGAAGGGAATATACTGTATTTTAGGTCAAAATGACACAGACTGATATCGAGTTTAAACTGGTATGTTTGGATTCTTTCCTCAAAACATGAAGTACTCTGTCAGCTTCTGAATAACAGACAAATGTGGCTGCTCCGAAGCTTACACCACCTGCCCTTTCAGATATTCTCATTCAGATGTGTTTTGGTGACTGATGTGTTTAAATTTGACAAGAGGAGGAGGAGTTCTCCTGAAATAAGAAACCAGCAGGTTCACATCATCCAGACCGAGGTTGGTTCATGTCTGCCGATGAAAACCCGCCTCAGATGATGCACTCTATTATTTGGGACTGAAGAGATGTTGTGAATGTGACTGTTTGTTCCAGCGGAGCTCCAACACACAAAGCAGTGACCCAGAGGAATAAACTCAACATCCTGCATTAAGTGATTACCAAATACATTTTGACAAGTTGGTCTGATATCCGTGTTTGCACATTTGGCAATTACATAGAGTTATTTTGAGTTTACTGTACAGCCAAACCTCTCTGCAGTGCTCCTTTCAGTGTACAAAGATAAACAACAGAAAATAAAGACCAAAATGCACAGAAACAGTCGAGAGCAATATATCTGTTTAATATATTTCCACACAGCACACATTTTAGCTGCACGGATCTCACTTAGTATAGCTGGTACCTGTCAGTTCCAAAACTGGGACATCCCGAGTCATAAAGAATGCAATGTTCAGGGCCTGAGTACCATTATTCTGTTATTATCCTTACTACTGCTACTGGGCGGCATTACTTCAACATAAGTTCACATTATTAGCAGGGCCGAGGAGGTGAAGAGACATTGTTGGTCTCTTTATGTCATATCCACGACTTCTGACATGACTTTTGTATTCAGTCTGAACACAAACAACTAATGAGTAAGTACAGGGTTGTTGTTTTTTTGCCAACAATAAAAAGCAGCCTCTGCCTGCAAGCCTGCACTCAAATAGCATTAAAAGGGAACCAATTCTTTACCAAGTGTGTGGAAGGACAAATAAACAGCGTGACATAAATTTCCTGCAGCAGTTGCGGCATTCAGTGGTGACTTTTATAGCTTGAAAGTGAGAGGAGAGGCGCTATCAGACTATTGGGCTTTATTACAGTGGGTATAATAGGGCTGGCTGGAGAGTTTTATACGTTGCTGTCTCGCTGAGCGCCATCGCGGCTCTCCATTCTCCAGTAGTGTGATTGTTGCAGCTGCAGGTTGTCTGTGATAGGCTATTGTGCCCACTCTCCAAAACCCCTTCACCTCAGTCGCAGTGCTGCCTCTTCTCTCTTCTCCAGCCTGACGCACACATACACAGACACACACTCCTCTTTTCTCCCCGTCTGAATAAAGAGCTCTATCTATCACAGCCAGGCCAAAACTCAATCCCGCTGTCTCTCCGGCCTTCGATCAACTATCTGTGAAAACAGCGGCTTATAGAGCCGCGGCATATGCGAGGGCTGCCGTGATTACATTTTAGATCTAGCACAGGAAACGTCAAGGCGCAGAATCTCTATAGTGCACACACAAAACACACTTCAACCCTCACGGCCCAAATCCAACCTCTACATCCAGACACCCTCCTCCTTAACCCCTTGAAATCCAGTTTGCCCCATAAATGTACCTGTTAAATGGCTTTAAGGTTGAAAGATGAATCTTATTCCCGGCTGTCTGAGAGTGCGATATATTCCACATCTGCTCCTTCCAGCTCTTCATTGAAGCTGCAATATACGATGCTTACATCAAATGAAATAACCAAAACATTCAGTTTGTAAGGCGGCTCTTGATGGAAATATTTTACATGGTCTTGTGCACCATTTTGCTTCATAATTCAACATATATATATATAAGTTGACATATTAACGCACCTTGGAGCCTTGAGGCAAACCTACATATAAACGGCTGTTTCATCCGGCTCTCTGTTGTTCTGTCTCATCATCTCAAACTGCAGGAGACACATGGCAGTATCATAAAGTGTTTAAAATCTAAAGCCGGTCAGTCTGCTTTTTGGCTATTAAAATACTTGTAAGAAAATACTATGTCGTAGTATGGATAGTGGAAACTAAATATTTTTTTCTGAATTTAGATCCGTGTCTCAATTCTTACTTGATGTCTTACTTCACCAGAACATGTCCTGAACTTAAAACTATTAAAGACACACAGCACTGTTTCTTCAAACTACAAAAAAGATACGAGTGTAGACAGCTGGAAGTCTTTTCTGTGTATACCTCTGGTGGTTAGTGACCCAGCGCTATATCACACCTTGTATATTTCATTTATTTATGTTCTCAGATTCCAGGAATTCTTCAAACTAGCTGTCTTCAGAGATATTCCTGTGTCAAGATATTAAAAAATTAAAATGACATTTTAATGTCATATTTTCTGAATAGTTCAAGCCAAATGCGAATCATTTTCAAATAAAAATACTTTAAATTAGAACAATTCACTTGTGCTCCAAGAAAAAAAGCACATTTTAGGTTGAATTAACATGATTCCAGTAATTCCTTTACAACATTTTACAATGTTTGTTTTCTGTAAGTGGAAGAGGCTTTTTGGGGGGTTTTCTGTTCGATCCAACTTGTCTGTTGGTGTCTTGAATAGTAACAACAGAAACAGTAACCTATAATAAGAATAGTGTGAAACTGGGACACAGCATAGTCAACATTGTTCCAACAACGTCTGATGGACAATAAACACAAGCAACAGTTTACAACGTTTATTAGATATGCTGTTGATTGTAAATCTGGAGTTCAAACTGACATTAACTTACATCTGACACCCGACCGGGTGTCCTGCCAGAGAAATGTTGATGTTTGCCTGTTTACTAACCTTCTTTTCTCATCTTAACCAAGTGTTTAGTTGCCTAACCTTAACCATACCTTAATGGAAGCAGATTAAGCAGAACAACAGTCTCTGTTGGTGCCATTGGCAATGAATATAAAAAAAAAAAAATTAAAAAGGGTTTTGCAGAATCCTCCAGCATTGATGTACTTTTCTCGTGAAAGTGTTGCTTTAGCAAATTCTCCTCGTCCTGAGATCTCAGCAGTTACAGTGGTGAGAACAGCATAATAAAATGTACCAAATTGTGTTACTCTGTAGATTTTCTCAGTGGCAGTTTTGGTGAGGAAAATAAATGTATTCTTATATTTTTATTCATTGATTCATTGACTCTGTTTGTTGACCCAAAAGTAGGCAAATTTAAATCTCCGAGTGAAATACAATGATGAATAAATCCTCTCTCGATTGAAGACTTGGGACAGCCACTGGAATTCAAAACAAAGTTCTGTGGTTTTGACCAAAGTTTGGCAACACAGCATGGATTCGTAACGACGGGCCGAGTCAGTGGGTCACTGGGGTTGAAGAGGTTAAAAATACAGCCATGCTAAGTGCAATAAGTAGCTTCAGATTGGTGAGGCAAGCTGTGAAATTGAAAAAGGGTAACTAAGTCACAAAAAGCCTTAAAAGGCCTGGAAAGATTATGACCACTTGAATTAACTTGCCTTTAATTAGTTTAGTTAAGGTACGAAGGTACATGCATGTGAGCCACCAATAACTGAGCAGATTTTACACCGCTATTGATCACAGAAGAGCATTCAGCTGCACTTCCCCACTAGCTGTGTTTGTTATTTGTGAGATAGGAAGATTGGCTGGAAAAGACACAGAGTGTGAGGGAGGGAGGAAGGAAGGGAGGCAGGGAGGGATGGAGAGATACAGAGGTATAGAATTTTAAGCCCGGCAAGGCTCAATGGTTTGCTCCAGTCGCCTCTTCACACTGCAGGCCTGACTGCAGCCCAATATGGTAAGAACTTAATGCCACCAGGGACCCAGCCCATTTGAATGCTCAGGCTTCCTTTATCACAGGCACAAGTGGTGCAGAAAAATTGCTCGGGATTAATTCTGGAGGCCTTGCGAATACACACAGCTGGGATCAGTGCTTACAGCTTTCTTGGAGGTGGCACTCTTTAAAAAGTGGGGCTTTTGCGGATGCTTTTATAAACGGTGGGATGGGCCTTTCCATTGAAGCTTTGCCTTTTGTGGGGCTGGAGGGGGGGTGCCCGACTTGCTAATGCAACTTAAAATGGTGTTATAAGTCATAATAGCATACATGTACAAAGTGATAAGGGAATTAAGGCTTTTTCGGCACTCCCCAAAAACCCGAGTTTCCAGCGAGGTTCCCAAATGTAAAGCGTTTTATCACCATGTTGGCTCTGAACTGTGCTGTGCTGCTATATATCACCTCCAAATACAGTGGATGGCAGGATTTGGGCGGGTAAGAGAGAGATAGGATGGAATACAATTGTACGGAGGTTTCCACTTGCTGCTGCACTTCTTTCACTGCATCCATTAACAACATGAAGACAAGAGTGATGCAGGCAGACCGACCTTGGACCTGAACAGACTCCGGACTGAGTTCCTCGTGCTGCACAAATTAGCAATGCATTCATTCATCACTGCAGAACCTCGAATCAGTTCTTGCATTTGTTTTCAGCTAAAAGGGTAACATCAATGACTTCATTTCACATCTGCCAGTGAAGACTGTCACACAAGCCGACATGACGACTAACAGGGAGGTCAGGGCCATTAAAAATGCTTTTCAGTTCCTTAAGTGTGTCATACTGATTTTATGAGGAACACCTGTGCAATCCAATAAACCAGCTCATTCCAGTTTTTACTGTCAGTGTCAGGAAGTAATAAGTCTACATTTTGTTTATTGTGGAGGTCAAACTGGATGGTGGTGGTGTATTTGACTGCACTGTATTTCAACAAGTGTTCCTAATATTTTGCTCTGCTCATGTGTGCTAATGGTTTGGACAATATGTTAGTTTGCACAATTAGATCGTGTTCATAATAAAGTGTTCGGTAAGTGTAAGTATAAAAATGTTTAGTTTGCATCTAAAAATATATCCACTGCTGTTTGGATGAATTGTGGATTTCTTGGCTTCATTTTGGGTCACCATAAAAACATATTTTGAAGTAGAGGTTTGCTTAAAGGTGGAGTCTGTCATTCTGATCAAATTTCTCCTCACAGTCCTCACGGCTGTCAAAAAACATACATTTTTGAACACAACACCTGCTGTGTAAATGGACCGAGACTCACAACACTATTTCAGTTAGTGAGCAACAAAAGAGGGTTCATGCTCACGTGCAGGACAAAGGGAGATGGTTGAAATGGGAGTGAGAGGTATGTTAAATCTGGCTCACGCTAAGTTGATGAATCCCAAAACATCATAATGACATCAAGGAGGAAGAATGCCGAGACAGCTTAAGAGGAGAAGGTCCAAATAAACTAACGTTACCTCCCTTGTTATCTTAGTTACAAACTACAGCCCTCTTTTTGTAGCGTTGCTTTGGCAATGCACATCCATGAATTTTGGGGCGGAGCTTCTTAAATACGACTGAAGGGAGGATTATCGTTTGGCTGTTGGGTGTCAACAATGTTCCTCCAAATTCATAGATTCCACCTTTAAAGTAAAGTAAATAACCCCAGCCTGCCAACACGTATTGCTATCTTCATGTGTATAATAAATCAAATCATGGCCGATAATTAGAACATGGCATTATTATATTTACAATGGATATGGTTTGCACTACATAAAGTTTTAAAATTACAGCAGCAGAAAGACCTCAGATGAAGCAAACATCCTCACCACTGTAACAACATATTGTCACCTTTAGAAAACACCAGAAATTCAAGAAACATATTCACCTGACATCTGACAACTAACATGCAGAATAAAGAATCGCACATTAAATACAGAAATCACAGGTAAATGCAGAAAGTCAAAACCACACTAAACCCAATGAATTAGTCAGTTAAAGGTTTTTGATATTCATATCTTGCTGATGTAATGCTTCCTCTCCCTTTAAGTGAAAATATCTTAAATCACAAAAAATTGTTTGCATGTTCTGAATATCACAGATATGATCAGATCACCTGTGTCACTGTGAGCTTCTTGTTTTTTTTTTTCCTGAATCAGATTCTTACAGTCAATAAATCAATAAAATCAATAAAACAATGTAACAATGATCACACAATGATGTGTCATCAAATTGGTGAAGTTGCGTCTCACTGTTCTGGTACTTTATCAAAGTTCAGTATCTTATAAGTGATGAATTATTTTGTTCATTTTCATGACTAAATAAAATAAACTGGGATGTGATTGTACATTTAAATGGAGAAATGAACGTTTTATATTATGGTTTTTACAGGGGCTCCTAATAAAGTAATCATATTGTTGCCACGGCAGAAAAACAAAAGACAAAAATCGTATCCGTATCACAACATACCGTGAAAAGCTTATTGTTATAACTTATTGTTACATGTTTTAAAAAAGCCTTTCACGTTATAACAGTATCCTGTTTTATCACATCATAGCATAAAAAGTTTCACTTTGTAATGTTATAAATAGTATCATGTTATAACAAAAACGTTTCCCACTATATGTGATAAATACTATATCGTTGTGGCAAGTTTCCCATTATAGAATAAAAAGTTTGGATGTCGTAATAACATGAAAATACTGTACATCATGATAACAATTAACTTTGATACTGATGGGTTGTTTTTTTTGTTTTGTTTTTTTCTGGGTGGCAGCAACACCCCTCCGTACCTAATTATGTGATTTGATTACATTATGATTAACAGGCCCATAAACAAATAGTCTTTCATTGTTTATTTTTTTTATTTTAATTTCTGTCTCTAAACCCTCAACCTGTGTCTCTGGAAGAAAGAAACTCCAACACACACACACACACACACACACACACACACACACACACACACACACACACACACACACACACACACACACACACACACACACACACACACACACACACACAACACACCGACTGACTGACGGCTGCATCAGCCTAAAGGTGAAACGCTAGCAGCACACACTGTCGCCCATCTAGTGGAGTGCGCTTTGAGCACCAGTCTACATCACACAGCCAAGCTATCATGAGACTACTCAGCATGAATGCACACACACACACACACACACACACACACACACACACACACACACACACACACACACACACACACACACACACACACACACACACACACACACACACACACACACAAACACACAGTTCACACACACACACACACACACACACACACGCACACACACACACACACACACACACACACACACACACACACACACACACACACACACACACACACACACACACACACACACACACACACACACACACACACACACACACACACACACACACACACACACACACACACACACACACACACACACACACACACACACACACACACACACACACATTGAAAGCAATCAGCATGGGCATTCCCCGTCCCTTAATGCTGATGACACCGCTTCCATTTCTGTGGAGAGAGTGCTCTGTAGCTGCGGTGATATGGACTCTTATGGCCGACACACTCCATCGGCCAGCGGCTTGCTCCCAGACACGTAGCTTTGTTTATGTGGAAAACCATATCAAAGTGAATTACTATTGAGAGGTAGCTAAATCAAATATGTGGTGTGAGGAGAGAGAAAAAAAACATCAAGTTTCCCATTCCAAAGTCATTTGGCCTTGAATGTTATTCTAAAGCTGTTAGTAATGAGTGCCTTTATGATGTAATAGGGACGCCAGAGACATCCAGAGATCGGCACCCCAAGGTGAAAGATATGGAAGTGGGCAGACTCGCCAGCCATCAAGAAAAGCAAAATATCCCTCGACTCCACCGCACCGTGTTACTTCTGCACTTAAAAAAAGGTCATGTTGAAGTAAGCTGAGTGTGTGTTGCCGAGACATATAGAGAGAGAAATGAGAGGTAAAACTAACTGCAGTTCTGTACAAATAAGCAGAAGGAAAAATAGGATGTCATTAAACTGCCTTAAGAGAGTTTTAAGGAAGTAAGAACCAATGTTTTCTCAGTTATTTTATTATTCAGCTCAACTGTTGATAATGAGACAAGCTTCAGGCCCAGGTTGGTGCCTCTGGAATCTGCACAGTGATATCCGTCACTAGTAGTATCCTGTGCGAGGTGTTCTGTCATCGGTTCAGATTAAAATGCTTCACTGTTCTTGGGCTGTCAGAGTAAAAGTCTACAGCCAAGCAAGTGAATACTTGGGGTCATCCTTCCAAATCAAAATATTATGAGCAAAAGGTTCACAGTCAAATTCAAACATATCTGCTAAACCTCAGAATGTTCATCTTATACTATATAACACAAGTACATCGATCATCAGTCAAACATGCATGTTTGAACTAGATTTCCCAGTAATGCATTGAAATTGTTTGAAATTTAACTCAAATTACAGCTGCCAACTTTCTGGTCTTGTAAATAAAAAGTCAGGAATCACAAAAGTATCTGGGATTCATTGGACACACACCATGAATATCTGTACAAAATGTCACTGGAATCCATCCAATGATTGTTGAGTCAGAAGCAAAATGATGCCGACAGACATTCAAGTCTCGTTTTCAGAGGAAATACATTTCACCCATATTGGTCTTTTCTGTTCCTCAACATTTCATGTCCAATTCCAATGTCACCACTGTGGCCATGCATATCATTAACAATCTTCAAAATGTGGCCAATGGACTTCTAAAAGCATCATCAGCGACTATAGGCCTGGGCCGCGTCGACCTGTCCTATTCTGGGTATTCTGGTAACAGCAATAGATATTCTGACCCCACTGTTTGCTCCTGTTGCTCCTAAGATTTTAAATTCCAGGAGGATTGAGCCAACGTTCTCGGGCGAATTCGCAAAACTAGATTTTGAAGAAAATTGAAAGAAAGTCATTAAGGTAGATGTTTTTAAATATTAAAAATGTGTTGTGCCTTGATGGGAGGGGGGGGTTGAAATGTAGTTTCAGCGGAGAAAGATTATCATAAGAAGAATTACAACAAAGCGAGAAGGGTCCTGCAGCTTTGTTGCCTGGATCCTGAAATTTAGTGGGCATTTGTTTCAGAAAACGATTGAGCATTTTTACAAACTATATATTTATGAGCGGAGACAGATTTTAGGTGAACTAAGAGGAACTTCTGTACAGTGATTAAATATCAGAAGAACAATTCCCAAAACACATTTCAGACTGGAGAGGGACTTTAATAACTATGGTCATTGATACTTTGTCAGTTTTGCTTATGATTACTACCAAACTGCACAGAACTTCGGTGGATATTTATTTTTAATTCACAGCTAAAGACCAGCTATATTTTAGGGAATTATGTGAAAACATTCCAAGAAACTAGGTGTAAAGTTCAGGATGGATAACACGAGCTCTTCCCAAAAATCCAAGCAAAACAAAACCAAAAAATAGAAGATCTAATCTGATGCAGAGCTAAAAGGGGGTTAAAATCAGGTCGAGATGAAAGAGATTGTGTGCAGTTTGCAGCCTTTGAACTCATTGAGGGATGTGTGCATAAAGCTGCAATTTAGTAAAGATGTGGGATGGCAATCAAGCGACGTCGAACTCAGTTGTTCACTCCCATCAGGATTAGAGGCCACAGTGAGGTGAGGGGGTTTGAGGGGATGGGGGGGGCAGCGACAGCAGCTCTCTAATCAGGCAACGGGCTGCCGTAATTACCTGCTCCCATCTATTCTGCGGCCTTCTTCCAGCTGCAGACAGCCCGGTTCATTTTAGTACACACAGCGCAGCCAAGTGCATTTGGCAGAGTAAATAGGAAGTTCGGTTTGTTTCCTACTCCAACACTATCTTCTGACTTGATTTTAAAACACAAGCTCACCTTTCCAACCCCGGACACACTGACACACACCTCCTTCCTCAAGATTAGGGGAGAAAAAAAGGATGCCATTAGCTCATGATACACAATCCTCCCCAACTGGCGGGAAATTACTGTCAGCGGGGCAGCCCGCCGCACCGCAAGCCGCAAAACAATTGACGGGGCCTCGACCAAATTAAAGCTCCATAAATCATAAGGTGTTTAACTGCGCCGCCCATGTGGTGGTCGGGAAGAATGAGGGGAAAGAGATTGAGAAAGATGGAACGCAGACGGAGGGGTGTCACAGTGTGAGAAGGGTTGGAAATGTATGAGGTGGGGGGACTAATGATAGATTCATATGCATGCATCAGCAGAGAGGAGGAAGAAGGAAAGCTTGTTCGTGTTCCTAATGGGAGTCAGGATTATTCAGTTACACCAAACACCAGTGTGAACACTACAGGTACGACTGAGCTGCCCACTGTAGGCAGGCGAGACGTTGCTTCACCTTCAGCCAGTTTCCACAAGATACTCAACATGTAAATATGCAGCAGAACAAATCTATTTCTCCTCTAGGTCTGAACTGAGCGTATCACTCGTGTCGCTGGTGTGGGTCACTCAGTCAGAATTCATGCCAAACGGTGAGATTATAACGTTTTCAAAGTTACAATGTAAATCTGAGTTTGAAAAATATGCAGAGATTTAGATCGAATTTACCCTCACTACTGTAACACAGTGCGAGGGTGGATCAATAGGAGACTTATCTTGTTGCACGTGAATGATGTGCAGCACCGGGACATACAGGAGCAGGAGTAATCTATAACCCTGATGAGGAAGTGTTCGGAATGACTTGATCAAAATCAGCTCCTAAGTTACGCATGTATTTGTGAACTCTGGTCCGTTCACAAGGAAATTTCTCCGTGGACATAAATGCACTTCAAATGTCATGTCAAAGTCTGGGAATCAGCGACGGAGACCCTTAAAATATTTCAGAAAGCCTACAGCAATGAAGTCATGGGCCTGGAGAGGTGTTTTGAGTGACATTTGCATTTCCAACGGGTGGAAAGTCCAAAACTGAAAATGACACGTCAGGCCAGGTTGGTTTTCACAGTGGGGTTGTGCACCGTCAGTTCGTCGCCCAGGCTCAGACTGTCAACACCGAGTTCTCCTCTAATGTTGTGAGGTGTCCGGGGGAAATTCAGTGCAAATAACCTGAACTGTAGCACGATGGCTCTCCAGCTCTCCAGCTCTCCGCCATGACAACACGCCCTCTAACGGCACATTGAAAACACACCAGTGTCTGATCCACAGCAACATAACCGCTGCCGCCCACCTCTTCTTTGATGTGTGCCCTCTGCTCAAGTTTCAGGTGTGTGAAACATCGCAGACTGATCACATTAGCACGTGTAACTCAGGTGACGATTTCCATCAAGCGATGAAACTTATTTACTCGCTCCAGACAGTTCTGGCTTGTCTGTGCTGCACGTCACAGTGCTGTGCATCGTTCATGTGCAACAGGAGCAGTCTCTGAACTTACTGATCCTCACCAAATCTCACTACACATTAAAGGTCCATCATAAATAAGGTCTTTTATCTTTGTGGTTTTAATATCAAAAACATTTTAATGTAATTTTACATTCCCTTTCTTAAGCTTCTTTGTGGAGCCCTACCAAGAGCAGGCCGTTTGTGTCTGTGTCTTTGAGCTGCAACAATATCAAGTATCCTTTCGTCTGATTGGCTGACTCTTTTCTGATTGACACACCACCAGGCCCAAATGGGTTGTCTTTGGTCTGGTAGCTTGTTAAATAGCAGGTCTGACAGCGGGCTGTACTCAGGGCAGACATATGGCACGAGGGTGTATTTGTGACATCACAAGTCCCAATGGCTTGTCCAAACAGCAGAAAATGATGAATAACAGCAGCATGTTTTGTCACTTTCACAGTATTTATATAGTAACAAGGACCTGTTTTATTTGAAATCTCCTCTTGTACAATAGACATTCAAGTGACACAAATCAAATACATTCACAACACGCAAAATACTCAAATGCTAACGGTGGAGCCTCCAGCTGTGACTTGTACATTCACTTACGAACTTCTTGCTTCGGGGAGGTGTGCACCATTTTTTTTTTTTTTTCTAACATTGTTTGTTATAACTGCAGAGCATTCATTCAGGTTAATGTTTGAAAACTATGTGGAACACAGCGTGAGACTGAGAGACTGATTGGACACCAATATTTAGCACCGATAATGAATTAGAAAAGATGCAGAGCCAAAGTCAAATAGCAGAAAAAAAGGTTGTTGTTTTTTTGTTTTGTTTTTTCAGTTGGAATTTATTGTTGATTTGGACATAAGAGTGCCATTCTCACCAGGGAATACCCCATAACCCATTTAATATGGGTCCATTTTCCACAAGTAATTTGCCATTTACTTGTGTGCTTTTACTTGAGTACAATCTTCCAGTGCTCTTTCTACTCCTTCAATTTCATGGAAAGATACAACCGTGAAAACCATGCAGTCTTGGGTTTGAATATTTCATTCGGTTTAAACATCAGAAAGCTTAAAACATTTTTTTTTTACTGATGTTACACATCAAGTGACTCCAAAGGGAGTTGTATGATCATTATTGATGATGTTTATACATTTGATCAGAACGTACATTACAGAAAGATCTTTTGCCTGCTGGTCCTTAAAGTTTATTTTCACATCACAGCACATTACCAATATACTGCTTATAGTATAGATTTTATTTCAAGACCCAACACTTGTACACTTGTACCTAAAATACAATAAATAACTGTGTCCTAGAGTGAACAGAGACTTTTGAATGTTTTATGAGAGTATCACCAAAACTAGCTTTGATTACAGTTATGCTTTATGATGGGTAAAAGCTGAACCTAAAATTAATGGATTTTCAGAAATGAAATGACCATGATGACTACTAACCTCTGCTGTGGACAGTATTCTTCAGTAGTCTTCAGTAACACAGCAACAAAACTGTGACAAATCAGCAAGAAATGGGGCCAAAGTTGATACCGCCAAAATAGCCCTGATGGCCTCTGAACGTTTATCGTAACTGCCATGGTCACAGTGATTTCAAATAAAAGTGAAATTGTCTGTGAACTCTCTCCAGCCTCTCTGGGTTTTTTCTCAGGTGAAATGGGCGAGCTGGGAGTCAAAGTGCTGCGGACCTCAGACACAACATTTTGATAGGAAGAACAGAGACATTTTTTGTATCATTTTTCAAGGGCACTGTGCTGCTTTCACGAACGTCCTCATGGATTTTCAATCAGTACTAACAGCAGTATTTGGTGACAACCACTCAAGACAGGAGTTCACACAATGATATTTGACTCGGGGTTCAAAAGGTCTTCAAGTCATTCAGGCTTTGGCTATCTCTTCTTTTCCCTCATTGCAGCTGAATGTACCATTTCAGACAGAATGGAAGCCTTTGTGCGACATGCTCTTACAACAGCCCTGAAAATGACTTCTCATTACTTAAAAGATATTTGAAGCAGTCTCTTAAATTACACAAGGCCTGAAAATCGGTTCAACCTGGAATTCGTTTTCACTGAAAAAAGACAGATGGACAATTTTCAACTCTTAAGAGAATAAACTATTTCACTGCGTTGAGGAACAGGGACATTTTGTGGACTGAATTGTGGGACAGTTTAGTGCAGGAGGAGTTCTTCAAGGTCCAGCTGCAGAATTACAGTGGAGGTTAAGACTACCGGCACTGAATTTAAGTCAACACAATAGAGTCCAGGTGCAGTGTCGTCTGCTGCCCTGTCCTGTCCATCTACCCACTGCATATGCATCTGTTCATCAAGTCTTTTGTTGTTCTGGCATCTATAAAGGTGTGCTGGTTACAAAGGAGTTTTTTTTTTGTTCCAAAACAAATTACAAATGTGTTTTAAAGGACATGAAATCACAACCAGATCTTGATAGTGTAACGGAAACCAAGTTAGGGAATTCCAAGTTAAGTTAATGACCAAAACATCATCGTTTCTTAACCTTAACAAAAAAGCTTTTGTTGCCTAAGCATATGAATAGAGTCAAGTGCTTTGTTCACACACCATCCACCCCAACAACCTCCTTAACACTAATGTTCAACATACAACCCTGTTTCCAAAAAAGTTGGGATGTAAATAAATACAGACTGTGAAGATTTGCAAATCATGTAAACCCATCTTTAGTTGAAAATAGACCACAGACAACATATCAAATGCTGAAACAGTAATCTTATTTTTTTAATGAAAAATGATACGCTCATTCTGAATTTGATGCCAGCAACACGTCTCAAAAAAGTTGGAACAGGAACATGTTTCCCACTGTGTTGCATCATCTCTTTTTTGAACATTATTGTTACAACGCACTGGAAACTGAGTAAACCAGTTGTCGGGGTTTTGAAAGTGAAATGTCCCAATCTCTCCTGTTGTAGGATTTCCGCTGCTCAACAGTTCACGGCCTCCTTTGTATTTTTTGTTTCATGATGCTCTAAATGTTATCAATGAGTGGCAGGTCTGGACCGCAGGAGGCCAGTTTAGCAACCGGACCCTTGTACTACAGAGCCATGCTGTTGGAATCCCAACCCAGTGTTTTGCTGAAATAAGCAATGCCTTCCCCAAAAAATGTGTTGTCTGGATGGCAGCATATGTTGCTCTAAATATTTTCTAATTTTGATCCACCAGACCTCAGGACAGTTGTCCACTTCACCTCAGTCCATCTTCAATGATCTCGGGTCCAGAGAAGGCGGCGGTGTTTCTGGATCATGTTTCTATCTGGTTTCTTTTATGGATGCAGCGATGAACCGTGATCTCAGAGTCTGGTTTTCAGAGGTGTTCCTGACCTGTTTTAAATGCAGTGTTACCTGATGGCCTGAATATCCTAACCATCCAATATTGGTTTTCAGCCTTGTCCGTTGCATACGGAGATTCCTCCGGATTCTCTGAATCTTTCAATACTTTGATGTGCCGTTGATGCACTGTTTGCCCACCTGGTCTTCACTGCTGAGAGACTCCACCTCTCTGGGATGCTCTTTTTTTTTATAACTAATCATGTCACTGACTTGTTGCCAGGTAACCTATTTAGTTGAGATGTTCCACCAGTTGTTTTCTTTTAGAGTTAAACAACTTTTACAGACTTTCGTTGAGTCTGACAACTTTTTTGAGACATGTTGCTGGCATCACTTTCAAAATAAGAACATATTTTTCATAAAACAATATAATTTCTCAGTTTAAACATTTGATATGTTGTCTTGCGTCTATTTCAATTAAATATTGGTTATTGTGATTTGCAAATAATCTCATTCTGTTTTAAAATAAATCCCAACTTTTTGGAAACTGAGTTGTATATACTGACCCTTTGTTTGTGTGTGTGTGTGTGTGTGTGTGTGTGTGTGTGTGTGTGTGTGTGTGTGTGTGTGTGTGTGTGTGTGTGTGTGTGTGTGTGTGTGTGTGTGTGTGTGTGTGTGTGTGTGTGTGTGTGTGTGTGTGTGTGTGTGTGTGTTTAGGAGCCACCTCAGGTTCCTCTCAGTGAGTCAGACAGGTAAAATCATTAAATACTTGCATCATGCTGCATCATACACCCACTCAGGTCTTTGCATTGACTTTCTATATGTTTGCACTGCATTGGGACCGGTTCTATAATAATTATATTTAACACATTAACTGTGGATGATGTAACAAGCTTACTGATAAACTAATTAACCTGTCAGTATGTTTTAACATATTTATTTTTATTGTTTAGTAACAATTGCAATAGCTCATGTAAAATAAGTTGTATAAGTTTCGAGGTACTTTCAAAAACGTGTGGTGGTACTAAGAACATAACATCCATAATGCTTTACCAATGCTATGGGACCCATAGATAATGACTTGATCAGGGGCTCATTTAGGACATTTATTTCCCATCTCAGAATACTGGTAAAAGACAAGAAAACCAATTAGTTCAATTTTTATTTCATTTCAGCTCATCCATTATTAGATTTCACGCATCATGATGAATTTTCCATTTGCAATAGATGTTGTACCTTTTTGTTTTGTTTTGTTTCAATAATAGCTGGGAAGAACAGTATGTTCTTGCTTTTTCTGCAGGAGAACCAGTGTACATGTATGTTAGCTGGCTCCAGCAGACGCAGGCAGCAGTTTTATAAGACCCACTGGAAGCTAATCAGTATTGAGAAAGCAATTTCCTCCAAAGATCTTCCTCCATTATTGAGACTTTAAACAAACTTGTCTGTCAATACTTGATCAAATACTGAAGGCAATGTTCAGTATGTCAGAGCAAAGTCCAATCTCCATATTCTTGGTATTATATTTAACATTAATGCACTATTACTATGTACTGAGCAATAACATCCACTAAAAAATAATCACATGAAATCCAAAGGTGAATTTTGATCATATTCTAGGTAACATGCTGGGTTTCATTTGTGAACAAGTGGGCTCCCTAAATGAGGGAAATGCATCTCCACACGGGAAGCAATTTTCAGCTCATTGTCCTATTCAGGGACTTTCTGAACATAGAAGTAACACGGAGCAAACCACCCACCTATTTTCCTTTCTTTATTTTGATTGTAATGTAATGATGATTTGCAAATACCTGCAAACTGTAAAACTGCTTGAAGTGACTCTGTGACCCGAAAAAATAATACATTATACACATTGAGACAGAAAGTTGAATTTGTGAGAATCAAAATGATTTACTTCAATGTACTTCGAGGTTTTACATGAGATACAAAATACTTCATTAATCCTGGGGGACATTGACACAACAGCACCATCCAGTGTCAATCAAACATCACAAATCCAACACAACAATAGAAGGAAATAGAAAAGTTGCATCTCTCTACATTTTGCAGTAATTGTATACAAAGTACATTTGTCATGTGCAGTAATTATATGAGCAGCATGTGATAAAATGATAATAGTGTAATCTATAGAAAAAATGATTATTTATTGTGCAATGACTATAGTATATAGTAATTTTAATCATTAGAAGTATGATACAAGAAGAATGAAATTATACAACTTTACTTTATGCCACATGTAATACAATTTTTTTTTAAAAAGATTCTAAACTTGACGCTGCTCCATGAAATGGAATGACTTTTCTACTTTTGATAATGTTGGCGGCCCATTTTAGCATTACAATTCTTTTGTTTCTGTAAAAAGTTTATATAAGCTTGCTCTGAAATAATTGTTTTGGTAGCACAGAAGCTGATTTGGGTCCCTAAAGTTATTATAAATAATGAATCAAGTAAATATATAAAGTGCACAGACAAATCCAAAAATGTCCCGCAGTTAAATTGGGATTTGAGAGGAGGGGGAGCGTTTGTCCAATGAGGTCGGCGGTCACAGACCAGACTGCTGACAGTCTTTATAGAACTATTTAGTTAAATCTGTACGCATGGTGTTCTGGAAGTGGAGAGTTCAGAGTAACATTGGCACAGTTTCTGGAAAAAGATGTTGCAGTAGAATTTTCGAAATGTTATTTTTCATTGTTGAACCACAAACTCAATTCTATCTGTATCTATTGTACTGGAGACATTTGGAGTCATAATTCTCAAATAAATCCAGTTATTAAAAAAGCAGCACTCTTAGATTTAGTTTGATTTGATCTCTGTATTGTCTTTATATTTTGGAAATTTATATTATATTATATAAATTTGTATTTACGTCAGTGATTAGATCAGTTCCATTCTTGCAGTAATGACTACTGCAGATAACTGTTTGAGCAGCAAAGCTGAAACTTGCGTGATTCTTTAGAGGAAATGATATTTTGTTTTTTGCAAAAAATAAATAATATGCAGACATCTCTGATGGTGCTGTACTCCTCCTGAAAACAGCTTCTTTGTTCCCAATGATTTCACTGCAGAAAACTGTGAATCTGTAGCAGCTCAGCTGTTTGCCATGCAAAAACAAAAAATTAGGTTAATAAAGCCTTGAATGAATCCTTCTGCTGTGTGATGTCATAGCTGCTAAATAAGTCAAAGAAACTGCATGTTTGTTCAGTGTACATTTGACTTTCTCCTGTGTGGTTTTCAGCTTCAAGCACATTGGTTCCTATTAAGCACATAAACCTTCAAAAATAAGCCGCACATATGTGAGACAGTCATTTCCTATAACAGCTGGTCATTTTTAACACGCAATCCTCAAATAAAAGGAAATTAGTTGAGGACTGTTGTCAGCTGTAACCCTACAGGCTTCGGCTCCACAAACAATACGGTAAGGTGCATTTATTGTTGGTTTTGGTATTTTTATGCTGTGTACATACAGTACAGGAAGGAAAATGGGCTAATACAATTGCACCAGTTCTGTCCAAATTAGCAAACACACACAAGACATGTGATGTGTACAAAATCTGCTTAATACACTGAGGAGTACATCTGAACTCACTTGCTTGGGTTTTTTCACAGAAACGTCATGTTGCATCAGCTCCAAAGGCAGAGGAAGGACAGGGGCTCTGTCAGGGAGGCAGACATTACACTGTCATCTGGTCCCACATAAATCAGCCTGTTACTGCTAAATCAATGCTGCTTATTGTCACACACTGGACAGCATCAGGTGAATTCCAACACAGTCTTTTTGTTTCAGGGAATAATGTGCTTCTGCTACAAGACTCGGCGTCCTCCGAGCCCTCTGGGGCTCAACCATCTAATATGTGAAACATATACAGATGTTGTAGAAAAGCAAAAGGCCTACACCAGTCTGGTGAACGTTATTGTTTGAGCTTATTAAAAATGTCTTCAGGTGTTTCTTTTTATTTCCTTCATTTTCTCCAGTTGTATGTTCCAAAAGTAATCCTGCACAAAAGAAAAAAACAAACACAAAAAAACAGTGCAAGTCATCAAGCACAGAGGCTGCCAGTGGGAGCAGCCAGCTGTGTGTCTCAGGTTCAGCATGTAGGGACATGCAGGTAGAGACGGAGAAAGAGGCCACAGCTCTGTGTCAGTCTGTGTGTCAGCTGCCTGCAGCATGATCGCAGCTCCATCTAGTGGTTTGTACTGAGAACTGCTTCTTCAGCCAGCTGGAACAACGATAAGTGCTTTTCAGTCAGGTTCCACTCATCAGTTCCTCTTGTTTCTGCTCATCATCTTAGTTAGTGGATTTTTGTCAACCTTTTAACTTGCAGAATTAGTATATTTTACCTCAAGCTCATGTACTGTTACAGTTTCAATAATACCTGGGTACACTATAGGTTCATACTCTATATATGATACAAAACTGAAAAAGAAATGCACCAGAACTTAAATGTCACTATTTCTATTTATACTATAAATTATTTATTTTCCATGTTTTTTTCCAAGAGTTTTCTGAAGTCAGTAAATCATGTAAGAAAAACACTTTTTTTAATGAACGTATGTACTATTTCAAAGGAGTTTGCTCAGAAACCTTCAAGAACTTTTCTTGCAACAATTATATAATAGGTTTATTGATTTCTTTTCTTTTATTTATCGAAATCAGTTGTTTGTTTGTTTGCTTGTTTTACAGTGGGCAACACATGGAGACATTTTTCCATAACGGAAGTTATTCAGGATAAAAACAGAGCAGTTTGCATGTGTTTACATTGTGCATGATTTACCATGTGTGTGTGTGCGTGTGTTAGTCAGTATATTTTGCCATTGCACCAAACTTACAAGTTAGATTCATCAAAGTGATCTTTGTTTAATATTGGTTCAGCTTTTTTCAGCCCTCCTGTCTGTTATTTTTGTATTCATGTACTTGTATTCAGCGCGTCTGCACAGAATAGTTGATAATGAGACTTGAAACGGAGATAATACATTTGAAGACCTAATCAATAAAATTGTGTTAAAGTCAGAATTAGTTGTTTTTGTGCAAAAGTGGGAGAAGATATTAAATAAAAAATTTAAAAAAAAAAAAGAATTGGACTGTAATTGTAAAAGGTATATTTGTTAATTTGGTCTGTTAGGAATGACAAGTAAAACACTTAATTTACAAGAAACATTATTAAATGTGCAAAACAGATGTGAAAATAATCTACAATTTATAATAGAAAAAGGAAACACAGACATGAGCAAAGTGACTGCATGAAGTCAGTGAGTCTATTACAGTGAGATTGCATCAGAGGAATGGCCCAGTCACCTTTTGTTTCCAGCCAGAGCTTTGAAATCCACTGAAGGGCCCGGCCAGCGGAGCATATTATACAGCCACATGCTGCCTATCTGGGAGTCTCTGCATGGTGAATGACAGATCCTGCCTATAGCGCATACACCTCTCACCCCCACCAGCCTCCCCTTCCTTCCCCGCTGCATCCCAGTCTGGGCTTGCCCGTTGCTGCTGCTGTTACTGCCGCTGCAGCGAGAGGGAATTTACATTTTAATAAGCAGAGCTGCTCACCATCTCCGAATGAGGGTTATGTGTTCAGGCGAACAGCAGGAAATGCACCCAGCTGCACAAGTTTCAAATGAACCCTCCAGACAATTCCTGGTCCAGGGAAAATGATATTTTTGCCACTGGGCCTCCCTGTCTGCAGCGTATGGCAACATCATCATATACACCCATGCATATTTACAAAACACACTATATCTCCTCTGAAATGAGATTTGATATGGTGCAACCTCAGATCGGGGCTGAGAAGGAGCGAGTGTGAGGCTCTGACCTGCGGAGCTCTCTCTGGTGTGGGGAGTCGGTCGTGGATGGAGACGAAGGATGAACCGAGCGGCTCTGGCAGCAGCAGAGAGAAGGCCTGGCTGCGGGCTGGTGTGATCACAGAGCATGACGGTTCCATCACAGCTATCATTAGGTACCAAACAAAAGGCACATCGAGAGCAGAATGGAGAGGAAGAAGTGGAGGGGGCGGGAGCGGGGGGATGGTCGCTGTCACTCTTGCTCCGTCACAAGGCCTCTTGATAAAGTGTCAGCCCCGGAACACACGGAGGAAGGTCAGTCCGAGTGCAGCTCTGGAGGACAGCTCCAGACTGCGGAGGGGGACTCAGCCTCACACTGAGGCCGTGTCCTCATGCTGTAAGCAGTTCTACACTGCTTTATAGCCTTTTCTCTTTTTCAGCCCTGCAGCCATCCACACTTAAAAAATGT
Organism: Brachyistius frenatus; assembly: GCF_029030835.1. Taxonomy (NCBI): domain Eukaryota; kingdom Metazoa; phylum Chordata; class Actinopteri; family Embiotocidae; genus Brachyistius; species Brachyistius frenatus. The sequence continues at coordinate 752,088 of NW_027210759.1, forward strand.
TTTCCCCTCTTCCCCAAAAACAATCTATAAATCTGAAAACTTGGACTGGAAAACTGAGCTTTGCATGAAACACTGTCATACCAGTGACAGATGGTGACAGCAGCTGCATGAAGAAACACAACGCTTTCCCAACTTTATACTCAGTAACTTTTAAAAGCAGTTGTACTTGTGGTTGATATGAGATGAAGCTGTAACTCAATTGTTTTCCTTATTTATCCCCAAAATAACAACAAGTCATCTCTGTCACAGTTCCAAAAGAAGAGAGGACACCTGACACAGGAGGTGGAACAAAAAGTGAGCTTTACTTACAAGCTGCTGCTTCACCCAACAAAAACCAGGGAGGCAACAGAAGCACCAGGAACACAATCCAAATACCGTACAGGCAAGGCATGAAACAAAGTGTGTAAAAATATCCGCACAACTCGCCGATCAGGAAACAAGATGGGTGCACAGTTACGACGAAAATGTTGTTTAAAAAATAATTTAGGATTTTACATATAATTAGCTTCTGCTTATGGCCATAATACATTATTGCAGTCTGTTGGCTTAAACACACAAACACACACACAAACACACACACACACACACACACACACACACACACACACACACACACACACACACACACACACAGACACACACACACTGAAAATCCATAAACAAAATGCTAAACACACAAACACACACACACACACACACACACACACACACACACACACACACACACACACACACACACACACACACACACACACACACACACACACACACACACACACACTTGTTGAGAGCAATGCTCTGCTGTTTCACACACACGGATACACACAACACACACACACACACACACACACACACACACACACGCACACACACACACACACAAACACACTACACACACACACACACACACACACACACACACACACACACACACACACACACACATTGTGTTGTTTCACGCACACAGTCACGCACACAGTCACTCACACACACACACACACACACACACACACACACACACACACACACACACACACACACACACACACACACACACACACACACACACACACACAGCATAAGAAGACTAATAATATTTTACATTGAAAATCACAGAGAACAAAAAATGAAATTTAGTAACCAATGAATTTTCAATATTTGATGTTATTCATTTGATGTACTATTCCCCTATGAATGTAGAGATGCTGGATCAAGTATCCACATGATTAGAAACATTGTAACTAAATGTGGGAAAAAATGTCACTAAGGAACTTTTTTCTCTAAATTCTGGTATAAACTCGTGTTTTCAAAGGACACAGTTTCATTTCTGCCACAACAATGAGGAATACGCTCTTCATGTGCTGCACTAATAATTTACACTTTGACATTCCAGCAAGTGGAACTGCTAACTCAAATAATAAATAATGACTATGAATGCCAGCACTTCTTGTACATATTTTGCTGTTTAATAATATGTTCTTAAGTTAACAAGACATTATCTAAGAGGTTACAATCCCCACATGCCCACCCCTCCCACCACTCTTTGATTTTTCACAGCATCTCTGTTATTCTGGAGTGTGAGCATCACAGCTTCGGGCGTGCAATCAAGACTGGGACCCCTCCCCACTCTAATTAATAACTATTGAACACGCCAACAACAATCAACACTAATTAAAATGTGTGCTTGTTGACAAGGGTACAAGCCTTATCAAAAGACAGGAGAGGCTGTTTGTGTGTGTCTGTGAGAGGGCGTTGGGGAGGGCCTCTGTTTTCCATAATAAGTTAACCGAGTGCCCTGGGCCATCGTTTTAATTCTAAATGTGCCACGGCCGCTGCAGCTCTGTGACACTGACTGCTGGCAGGAGGAAGCAGGATGGCTCCCTCTGCGGGCTGATGCACACGTATGTGTACATACATGTGCGTGTGTATCTGATCATGCAGCATCACTTGCTTTGACAGGAGACCCACCGCCTGTGAACAAAAGACATGTTTTTGTCCGTGGTGCTGGGACACGTCATGTGTGTCTATGATGAATCCTTTATATGCTGTCAGTAATAAGGAGGATAAATGTTTTACTGATGCGTCATATGATTTAATTTGATATTTTTGGGGAATTGAATTAGAGATCAAAATAGGCCAATTACTTAAAAGTAGAGATCGGTGTTCAGAATTTATTTCACGCTATTTATATGCATGTACATTTTAAAAGCGCTATTTTATTTTTGAATCCCCTTTAGTCAGATGTGCACAACTTTGTTAACAGATCAATATATTAGGAAGCTGTCATGGTTTTGGACTTTTCTCCTCTTTCTGTTGTTCACTTACTGTGTCCTCCAGTTTCTGTCTCTTAGCTCAGGCTCTTGCCATCCTCACTTTCCTCACCTTCCTCACCATCCTCACTATCCTCATCTTCCTCACCTTCCTCACCATCCTCACCATCCTCACCATCCTCACCCATTTCCTACTGAATGTGAATGTGTAGCCAAAGTTAAAACCTTCCCATCACTAGTGCACAGGAAGACATGATGATAATTACGTGTGTATTACATTTTATTTATGTAGGCCGATCGATGTATTCTCATAACGTGTAAGACCGTTTTTAGCTTCATCCTTTCACCTGCAGCCTCGGTGGAGTCAAACGGACCGAGGAGCAAATAAGAAATAAATACAAGAACATAATTCAAGTGGTAAATTGTCTTACTGTCATATCTTAAAAGTACAACAAGTACAAGATTTTAGTGCTTCATTCCGTCTCTGATGTCTGTGTAAAAGCACCGTGAAATGGAATCTGTATCAAATGTAAAAATGTCCGGACAAGCCAAAAAGGAGACCTTTTCACAATCGACCTCCACGTGACCTTCTACCACTGATAATGACATCTTTAGGGAGAATTGATTGGTCGGTAGACGGTACGTTTGTACGTTTTGATCTGACATCTCAAAGATGACCTGCTCTGGACCAGGTTAGGTCTGCAGCATAAGTTACCATGACGATGTATCCCAGTAAGAAGTGAACCACGTTTGTACTTAGAGTGAAGCCTGAAGTTCGAACAGGCCTCTGTTCCTTCAGCCAGTGGGAGTTTCTCACCTCATGTTTTGGTTCTCCTGTTTTTTTTTTCTTTTGCCGGTAAGTAAAGCTCATTGTTTACTTACTGGCAAGTTGTTCCACTTCCTGTTTTTGTGTCGAGCTTTTCCGTCTTCTCCTCTTGAACTCACAACAGAGAAGAAAGTGGCAACGTCTAATGTTTGGTTGAATGGCTCGTTGATGAAATGATTGCATCAAGTCTGCAACCCACTGACTAAACATGAAGGATATTCTTTGGAAATGTTTTTCTCTGCCTTCAAAGCAGTCTTTAGTCTGATTTGTGTTCAGAACATCCCACACTATTGCACATATGTGCTGTAGTTGTCAGTGACATGTTGTTGTCTTTGTTGTTGTTTTCTCTTCCTGCCATTTCAAAACTCAAGTTGGGGTAACCACAACGATGCCAGCAGACCTGCCAAAAAATTACACAACTATGTTCACAGACAGTAGTGCTGCCCGTGATGGACCAACTGATCCTCACGTACAGAATCTGTACAGTGATCCTTTAAATTATTTAAATTGAATCAGTAATAGATCAACAATTAATAAAACTATCGGTTAAAATGTAAAAACCCTTATTGGAACACGGTGCCCTAAGATGATGGGTCAAAAAAGGTCATGTCTGCATGTGCTGTACGTAATGAACGTCAGTGGAGCCACATTCATTGAAAAATTGATTATGTTCATGACCTAGAAAACCCTTTAACAAGCCAAGTTTGAATGGCCTACATTCCCTGCGCTGACAGTCCAGTGGGTGCCGCGGTCCCTGTGGAGTCTCAGTAAATGGAAAACAAGACGCTGAGTCAGTTACAATGGGACATTCCAAGGATTTAAAAGACCAAGGTCACTGACAAGCAGTGCAGGATCGCAGCAAACAGAGGTACCTGGATTCTTGAAGGGTCAAAAGGGAGTTTGGGAAAGCCAGCAAGTGTGGGAGTTGGTGTGTAATTGCTTGTCTTGAGAAACATGCCAGACAGCTTGAGGATTTTACAGCTCAAATATTACAACTTGTGTTTGGACCAACAAAAATCAAAAGCCCTCCAGTTTACAAGTGAGACACTTGACCTGACATGTTTTCACAGGGCTTTATGGACCCAAAGCCTGCAGCTAATGAATCAGCACTTTGCTTGCCACAGACTTGGAGGAAAGAGCCACAGAAAAGCAGCAGTAGAATGTAACGAAGTACATTCGCTCAAGTACTTTACTTCAGTAGAAAACTGCAGCTGAATATTCTACATCCAGGAGCACACGCATATAAATCTAGGTTTAAAAAACAGGACAATAAAATTGAAGGTCAGTGGTAATGGCAGTGGTCAGCGGGCCAGCTTTGCTGTTTTTACAGGTCATTTTTTGTTTACAAAATATTTAAGGAGTTGAAACATGAAGCTTTGCTATAAAACTGTGTGGCCTCCTGGCACCAGGTCCAGACTGGAGGTTTAATTCTGACTGACAGCTACCAAATGGACAAAGTCCCCCAAGTATCGACATCAGCCGCTTGTTCCCACGAAATGCCCTGGCCAGAGACAGCTGGGTTGGTCTGTGATCCTAAATAAACATCAACCCCAACCTCAATCCCCCCCCCCCCCACACACACACACACACACACACACACCCCATCTCCTTCCACCACCACCCAAACAGACAGATGCACAATACCTCATCAATGAGGTAATCAATAGCTAGTGACTGTTATCGATGGCTCCTCCTCATCTCCTGTCTATTCACTGCCTATTGGTGGTGCTGGGATGTCAGTCACACACACACACACACACACACACACACACACACACACACACACACACACACACACACACACACACACACACACACACACACACACACACACACACACATACAGCATAAGAAGACTAACAATATTTTACATAAAAAATCACAGAGAACAAAAAATGAAATGTAGAAACCAATGAATTTTTATCATTTTATGTTATTATTTTGATTTACTATTCCCCAATAAATGTAGAGATGCTGGGTCAATTATCCACATGATTAGAAAAATAGTAACTGAATGTGGGAAAAAAATGTCACTAAGGAACAACTACCACTATTTGTAATGTAATATTTTGTTGTGTATTTTTTTTTAACTTTTTACTTTTTACTTCACTGCATTTATTGGACAGTTATAGTTACTTTGCCAAGTCAAGTCACACACACACACACACACACAGGTCAGATATTTGCCACGTGAAGTCTTTGCCAAACAAGTTCACCCAATGCTGACAAAGCAAATCATCTGTATCTCTTTGCATTTCACAGCGTACATGTTTTTGAATGTGGTGTCTGGAGAGACAGTATGAATGCTTGTCAGCATAGGCAGAGCAGGTGCACCACAGATGTCTGCCGGCAAGCCTCTTAACGTTCAGTTTAGCCTAATTTCAACTTGAATATGGATAAAATAGTTTCTACTGAGCAGCTCGTTTAGGCTTAACAAATGTTAACAGACCAATTGGCTAAAATTCTCAAAGGGTAACCGTCGTTTTATTGGGTCGTGACACTCAAAACTATTTATTCACCGTTTTACAGCCGCAGTAGTAGTGACAGAGTCGGCTATGACATAAGCATTGTTGTGTTTTTAATTACAAAACCCCTAAACGCCTAAACGGTCTCTTAAGTGGGAGACGTTACCGTCACGGTGTTACATCGGTTACAGTTTCACGAAGGAGTGGACAGAACAGCCTCAGAAAAGAGGTCTTTTGGATATAATAGACCCTGGGACTGAAAAATGATCTGGTTTTATTTTAGACAGACGGACGGACGGACAGACAGACAGACAGACAGACAGTTAGACTGACTTTATTGATCCCACAAGGGGACATTATTTTGCTACAGCAAGATACAGAATAAAAAAGCAATACAACTGATATAATCAATAAATATCAGAGCATAACATATTCAGTTTATCCACAGTCTAATATTCAAATGTTGCGTATTTGTCTGGTTTTATTCAACTTGTATTCTCCACCTCTCCCAAATCACACCAACAACTATTTTTTATTTTCTCTAGCATCAAACTATCGATCAAAGTGCAGCAACACTGGAGCAGAATACGAGCAGACACACCTGCTCGCTTACCTTTATCCTGCAACTCATAAATAAAGTGAAAATATCTGTTGGTGTTGGTTGTTCATTACTTTGAATACATATATATGTAGGTGGTGTGGGCAGCTACAAACAAAACACACACACACACACACACACACACACACACACACACACACACACACACACACACACACACACACACACACACAAGCCACTATGTACCATGGACGATACCGGACACATTTCCAACAGGATATGGGACAGTGGATGAAAACATGTCAGACAACAGCGGAGCACCAGGTGGCTGCATCGGAGCTCATCTGCAGCAGCTGCCACATCCAGGGCTCATCCTGCCGGCCGGCCCAGCTCAAGGGCCTCTCATCCTGGAGCGCAGGTGCACTTTTCTTCCACATTTCTTCTCCCAAGCTTCTCCACATCCCATGTTGCATAGATCCAAAGAGGTGCTCCTTAAATTGAAAGTACTACGCGGACTGCAAAACAGTCACAACCATTCAGCAGGCAATTAAACAGGGAAGATTAAGATGGATGAAGAGGTAGTTCAAGACTGAAGTAACGATATGAAAGAGCGGTTTTGTGTGGTTCGGACAGACTAAATGAGACCGAGTCAAGAGTACCCTGAGCTGCAGCTCAAATTGTGTTATAATAATAATAATAATAATAATAATTATAATAATAATAGTAATAATAAGCTTTATTTCTATATAACCTTTCATACAAAAATGGAGCTCAAATTGCTTTACAGCTAAAAATGAAAAGCAATGCTTCACATAAAACAGACATAAAGGAACATAAAAACATGTTAAACTGTACCTTAGAAATAAGAAAAGAGATGAAGTGCATGAGAGCCAATCAAATTAAACACAACACATTAATGAAATAAGAGTCGAAATGGAATAAAGCTAAATTAATTCTAAGGTAAAGAGATGTTTTAAGCCTCATTTGAAAGGTAGTTACTGAACCAGCCTCTCTGATATCTGTAAGTTGTGCACTCCACAGCTTCAGAACTGACAAAAGCTGAATCCTCATTTTCTCTCCAATAAGCCAGCAGCAGATGATCACAATGTTCTCCAAGGCTCGGTCCGAGACCACGAAGTGCTTCGTATGCAGGAGGAGGACCTTAAAGTCAATGGGCCTTAAAACTTAGATCTGAGTCTAAGATAACACCAAGACCAGTCACTACTGATTTTATCCAAAGACTTAATTGCCCCAGATTATTTTCTGGAATTTATCTTTTTGTTTTGGGGTTGACGAGAAGGATTTCTGTTTCGGCCTTGTTTAATTTGAGGAAATTATCGCCCATCCATTTATTTATTGCCGACAGAAGTGATGAAGTCTAAAGGTGCATCATCATTAGGTTCAGCAGTGATGTACAGTTGTGTCATCAGCATAACTATGGACACAAACATTGTGCTCTCTAATGATGTCAGGAAGGGTGTACTTCCTTAGTACAGTATGTTAGTACACTTATGTGTGTAGTACTTGAATTTCGACATGGTGTGTTGTCTCAAGTGTTTTTTCCTGAGTACAGCGTACGTTTTAAATTGTTTTAACAAGGTTTATTCTGCACTGAGTCCCCCCAGCCAGCGAGAGTCTAAAATATTAACTCTGAGCTCATCACCGTTGCCAGCCATCTAATCACAGTGATGAAGGGGCGGGACAAACGGAGTTAACCACCGACACTGGTCACTGATTGGTCCAACCTTCAGAGTGGCTGTGCAAATGCTAATACGTGTTAATACGTGTTAATACATGTTAATACGTGTTAATACATGTTAATACGTGTTAATACATGTTAATATGTGTTAATACATTTTAATACGTGTTAATACATGTTAATATGTGTTAATACATTTTAATACGTGTTAATACGTGTTAATATGTGTTAATACATGTTAATACATGTTAATACGTGTTAATACATGTTAATACGTGTTAATACATGTTAATATGTGTTAATACATTTTAATACGTGTTAATATGTGGTAATATGTTTAATACATGTTAATACATGTTAATATGTGTTAATACATTTTAATACGTGTTAATATGTGTTAATACATGTTAATACATGTTAATACGTGTTAATATGTGTTAATACATGTTAATACATGTTAATACGTGTTAATACATGTTAATATGTGTTAATACATGTTAATACATGTTAATACGTGTTAATACATGTTAATATGTGTTAATACATTTTAATACGTGTTAATATGTGTTAATACATGTTAATACATGTTAATACGTGTTAATACATGTTAATACGTGTTAATACATGTTAATATGTGTTAATACATTTTAATACGTGTTAATATGTGTTAATACATGTTAATACATGTTAATACGTGTTAATACATGTTAATATGTGTTAATACATTTTAATACGTGTTAATATGTGGTAATATGTTTAATACATGTTAATACATGTTAATGTGTGTTAATACGTGATAATACATGTTAATATGTGTTAATACACGTTAATACGTATTACCAGACTGTATTCACGTAGGAAGAAAACTGAAGCTGTGAGCGACAGTTGGCGCAGCCAGGCTACACCCGGCTACACCAGGCTACACCCGCTTACCCCAGGTTACACCCGGCTGCACCAGGCTACACCAGGCTACACCCGCTTACCCCAGGCTACACCAGGCTAGCTGTGCTGAAGCTTTTGATCATATTACATGGTATTCCTCAGCAGCTGCCTGGTTGTCATGCAAAGATTGATTCAAGTGAGACAGTGAGAAAAAAGTTGTTCTGAACTTAACAGTAAAGTAACAGTAACCCAATATAAAAAGTAACCTGGCAAAAATCTTCAGATCGAGTGGCAATGACAGGAAGTAGCCGTCATTTGAGTTTTTCCTGCCCTTTCTTTCTATAACAATGTTTGTCTTGACCTTACTATGTAAAGTGCCCCAAAAGGACTTCTGTTATTACTTGGCCTTAAATGGATAAAAATGAACTGAACTAAATTCAAATGTGGGATGAGGTGCAGCTTTAGCCCACAAGCCTTCAGTTCGACAAAGGACACAACTTTCGTAGGACGGGCCTTTCCATATAAAAGTATCTCATTTGGGATACACAGAACAAACTGTACACGCAGCTTTTGTGCTAGTCTATGTGTGTAAATGTTTTCTGTGTGTGTATGTGTGTGGGTGGGTGGGTGTGGGTGCGTGTGTGTGTGTGTGTGTGTGTGTGTGTGTGTGTGTGTGTGTGTGTGTGTGTGTGTGTGTGTGTGTGTGTGTGTGTGTGTGTGTGTGTGTGTGTGTGTGTGTGTGTGTGTGTGTGTGTGTGTGTGTGTGTGTGTGTGTGTGTGTGTGTGTGTGTGTGTGTGTGTGTGTTCTTTGGCTAACTGCCTTAAACCAAGTCAAAATAACCTCTTTCAACTATAAGTGGACTTTCAAGGCAACCCTGTCTTCATACATGTTTGTCTCATCTATAATGATGTCCTCTTTTCAAATGTTGTAATTGAAAGAAATACGGGCTGTGAGCTTTGTAAACAAGCCCACTTCACAATGGAAGCAGATTCCTGCACTACACTCACAGTAAAATAGCCCCACACCTACAAAAGGACACTCCTTTATCCAACCTATTGTATATTCAGCGTGGTGTTAATTGTGCAGATAGCTGACTTCGATCTGTTACTGATGTTTGGCTTTTTCTCACCCACCACAATAAGTGTCTAATCAACAGTGGCACTCCGGTGGAATTTTTCAATCAATTTGTATTGAAAAGCAGAAGGAACCAGTAGCCTGTGTCGGTGTCAGCATCACATCCATGTGCTTACAAAACCAACAAGCTTTGAACATTGCTGAAATTTTGAATTGTCTCTGTTTAAAGTGGCTGTGTCACCCACACATTCTGTATCTATTCAGATGCAGATGTTAGAAAGAGTCTTCTTCACTATGTCAAGAGGACAGTTTTTTTTTGTTTGAAATGGTCTCAGATGACAGTTTCTGAACACTGACACTGTTTCAGTTTCAGCATCTAATAAAACTGTCTTACTTTCTTTTGATTTTAATGCTCTAAAACATCTTTCTTTTCCTTTGGTCTTGGGAGAGTCGTCAGGAATCTTGGAGCTTTGACTGCTCATTTAGATGCGTGATATTTGCACTAATGTGGCCAAATATGCTGTCCCCATTAAAGCATATATGTCTTGTATGTATTGTGTGTGTCACGTATGTATTGATAATAGCTGATTTGTTAGTTTTATAATCCAAACAAGCACTTAGTCACCATTTTAACAATAAAGTAGGAGTGCTCAAGTACAAAAGCTATTGTGACTGGATGGATGTCACATAAATAAATAAAAATTCTGTGCTGCTAATTGGCAATTTGTTTCCATGGCAACAAACAAAGCAACATCATTTCTATCTAATTAATAGCTTTTGTAGCAGTAACCTCCCTGGTATGTTGCTGTTTTACAGTCTGCTCAGCAAGCAGCATTTTCTCATTAGATTATTGCAAATTGCAAAAAGCATGAGAGTGCACTCATTTACCTAAGTGCTATGACTGAATGTATTTTTAAAGAGGCTTTTAAAATGCCGGAGGTTCCCTGTCTCTCCCGACGTCTGTTTCGTGTTGTGTCCTGACACAGTGGGTAACAAGCAGGATAATTAAAACACCTCCAAGACAAATGAAAAGACTTCCTATGATTTAAACTTCTATTAACACCTGCACACTGAGAGTTTTATGCAGTGATTTGTCACAAAATCGGAAATTGTTCTTTGTTCACATGCAGTAAAAACAGTTTGTTTGGTTTGGGCTACTGATTATATTCGATGTCAGTGAATGTGAGCCAATGTACAGTATATTTGCAATTGCTCTGAACACATGAATAAAACAAAAGAATAATAAAGAGGAGTTCAACACCAGTGATGCAGTTAGTCTGAGACAAATAACTACCAGTTTTAGGAATCTAAACATGACATAAAGTTTACAAGTAAAGCTAGAAAATCGCAAAAACTGCAACGTGAAAAGAAAGAAGCAAAGAATACTACTACGCCATGATGATTCTTGCTATGGTAAGACTTAATATTATTTTGTTTCTGTTGCATTACTGGATTTAGATGTTGTTGCATGTTTCCCTGCATGATGTTGTTTTCACTGTACGTGTCGTTTGCGGGGCTCTGAAATGAGTTTCCTGTACAGGTTGGCTGGGTTCACCCAAGAAGTGCAGTCAGAAATTAATTGTGTGTATTGTTGATCCAAATGGACTCACCTTGACACCCCATATAACTGGCCAATCACAGCAGGTTGGTGCGAATGTCCAATCGTATTGTTTAACAAAGCTACAGAGACAGACATCTACTGTTTGATGTTGAACAGTTGTGTTGGGAGGGGCTTTCTGAAGCTTTATGAATGTATGACATGCAGGTCAGAGAGGCCATAAATCCAACTTGAGGAAAATAGAGAAATGCTCAGACAACTGCAAGGTCTAAGAGTAGAAGTGCTTTTCCTTTGGAATGAAAATAAGCTTGTGATAAAAAAAATAAAATGTTATAAAAGTAAAAAAGTATTGAATGAAACAGTGATAGTAAAAAGATAGAATTACTTAAAAGCAAGTTCATAGAAGTAAGTCTTGGGCTTTTTCTTAAAACTGTCCACAGAAGTTGTCAATCTAATTTGCATTGTGTTCCAAACTTTAGGTGCATAAAAACAAAAGGCTGCTTCACCATGCTCATAGTTCAATTTCAGAACCTTTATCCAGCCAGCACTCGATCTAAGAGAAAAGACTGCTACACTCGTACAGATGTAGCGAGCACTTCATTTTTGTGCATATGTTTGTGTTGAATTTCTGTTAGGCTACATAAAAATAATTTGAAGCACTTCATTTCCACATAAAATGTAGCCCTTGTATTTGATATTGCAATCAATGCTTTGTGTTTTGTAAATCTATCACTTTTATGACCCAGGAAAAAAATGTTTTAACTTTGGTCCTTTATATTCTGAAAACAAAAAGAAAAATGATGGAGGATCAAATGTATCCAGCTATTTCTGTTGTGCAGTATTATCATAGAAGGTGATTTCAGATTCATCTTTCTTCATTAAGTAGGAGTTAGAAAAAAACTTGCAATCTATGTTCCAATCCCCGCAGTTTTATTGCAAAACATACTCCCGATAAAACTCCCAAAACGGCATCGCAAATTTTTTAAAACTGCAGTGCCAAAATTAAACATTTTTATTCGCAACAATCACAAAAATACATCTCTGACAAAATCCTGGAGGGTCCTAACAATCTGAAATCAGAGCTCCAAAATCCCATAGATGGCATCACAGACAGTGGGTGGAGTCATAGCTTGTTTTTAAAATACCAATATACTGTATATTTGCAATACTATATGATATCATCACAACTTTCAACCATTACAACCAAAGCTCCCTAGAGACCTGTTTAGACATACTTACTGCTGACAGCCTGAGCTGTAAACGGGAGGGTTTGGGAAATAGAGAGGAAGGTGTGTACTGTGACTCCAGCAGTCGAACAAGCCACAGCATATCAGTAAACACCGTTAATCACTGGTTAGCAGATGGGAACCTTAATTGCAGCGGAGGAAATAACAAGACCCAGAGGATGCTTCTATTTATCGACACCCCCGCTGTTACTGATAAGGCTGGATGGGTGGTGTGTGTGTGTGTGTGTGTGTGTGTGTGTGTGTGTGTGTGTGTGTGTGTGTGTGTGTGTGTGTGTGTGTGTGTGTGTGTGTGTGTGTGTGTGTGTGTGTGTGTGTGTGTGTGCGTGTGTGTGTGTGTGTGTGTTCACGCTGAAAGGTGAGGAGTGTCTGGAGGAACGAGGTGACAGGGAGGGTTAATGTTGTATATGAGTTTTTTGCTTTGTTGTTTATATGCCTCTCTTACAAACATAACTTTAAGACTTCTGGGCTTGATTACAATAAATTCTCCAGGGTAACACATTTTGTCAAAGAAATGGCCCACTGCTGTTATCTTGGAGTTTATATCAGTTTATATCACATTCTAAAGTGAAGGAAAACTTTTCATACAGCCAGCACACATTGGTCGAGGGAAAGCCTTTTTTCTTACAGTTGTTCCTTCTCCAATAACCAGTGTTCAGTGAGAACAAACTGTTTATGCAAAGATGTCATAGACGGATGAAAGTGGAGACTGTGTTCCAGTCACTAGTTCAAGTTTCTCACTGTGTTCACACACCGAACAAGTTTGTTGGGGTTTCCATGTTTTGAGGCCCAGTGAGTCGTTCACTGGTGGAGCCAGCTCTCTTCCCTCTAACTCCCAAGACACATTGCTGTATGACAGGACAACGAAGAAGTGGCTCAACAGCACCAAGTCTACAGCAAGGTCGGCACCATAGACTGGATATAAAAGTGTCCGTAGCTTCCGCGTCTGAACAAGGAGGCTGATGCAGAAGTGTCTTAAACTGCAATACCACTGAGTGCCACTAGAGGTCAGCTCCAAAAAGCCTCCGGCTCCATAGACTCCCATTCAACTTCTCTCATCAAATCCAAAGTGAATAAAATGTGTCCATCAGTTATCTCGGTGTTGTTAGCTAAAGTCACTCCTTCTTCTTAGTTTTCTGGAGGTCCATCTGAAAATAATCCCTCATTTATTAGAAAAGAAGATTCAAAAGACCTGTTTTGGGGGCGTGTCTATTTGATTGACAGGCCTGTGGTGCAGCCAGGTTACAGCTATCGGTGGGCGGGACGTAGTATCGTTAAGTTTCCAATCAGATCAGTCAGATCCACCTCTGGCTCCTCCCCCAGCTCGTCCAAATACGGTCACTTCCTGCTCCAAACCGCTCCGAACTAGCAAAGATGGTGACGGACAGAATCTGAACTGGAGGATTCATAACTTTCACAAACCAACGGGTGATGTCACTGATGATTGCCGCTTGGTCTGCACTTGTAGTTTATTTTTCCTGGTGGCCAAATGTAAAGATCCTACAAAGTGTATTCAACATAGTGTGCCCCGCCATAATAAAAGACTCAAGATATGGGTCAGTTCCACATTCACTACAAACTAAACAGACCTTCATGTTAACCTACAAATTTCCTTCATATACAGTGCATTCGGAAATTATTCACAACACGAGGGATAAGATCCCACAGTTGACATGTCAGAGCACAAACGAGCCACGAAGTCCAAAGAATTGTCTGTAGATTGTATTGAGGCTCAGATCTGGGGAAGGGTACAGAAACATTTCTGCAGCATTGAAGGTCCCAATGAGCACAGTGGCCTCCATCATCTGTAAATGGAAGAAGTTTGAACCACCAGGACTCTTCCTAGAGTCGGCCGCCCGGCCAAACTGAGCGATCGGGGGAGAAGGGCCTTAGTCAGGGAGGTGACCAAGAACCCGATGGTCACTCTGACAGAGCTCCAGCGTTGCTCTGTGAAAAGAGGAGAACCTTCCAGAAGGACAACCATCTCTGTAGCACTCCACCAAGCAGGCCTGTATGGTAGAGTGACCAGACGGAAGACACTCCTCAGTAAAAGGCTCATGACAGCCCACCTGGAGTTTACCAAAAGGCACCTGAAGGACTGTCAGACCATAAGAAACTAAATTCTCTGGTCTGATGAAACAAAGATTGAACTCTTTGGCCTGAATGCCAAGCGTCATGTTTGGAGGAAACCAGGCACCGCTCATCACCTGACCAATACCATCTCTACGGTGAAGCATGGTGGTGGCAGCATCATGCTGTGGGGATGTTTTTCAGCGGCAGGAACTGGGAGACGAGTCAGGATGGAGGGAAAGATGAATGCAGCAATATACAGAGACATCCTTGATGAAAACCTGCTCCAGAGCGCTCTGGACCTCAGACTGGGGCGAAGGTTCATCTTCCAACAGGACAACGACCCGAAGCACACAGCCAAGATAACAAAGGAATGTCTTCAGGACAACTCTGTGAATGTCTTTGAGAGGCCCAGCCAGAGCCCAGACTTGAACCCGATTGAACATCTCTGGAGAGATCTGAAAATGGCTGTGCACCGACGCTCCCCATCCAACCTGATGGAGCTTGAGAGGTTGGGGTTGTTGAGAGGTGCAAAGAAGAATGGGAGAAACTGCCCAAGAATAGGTGCCAAGCTCATAGCATCATACTCAAAAAGACTTGAGGCTGTAATTTCTGCCAAAGGTGCTTCAACAAAGTATTGAGCAAAAGCTGTGAATGTACGTGTTATATTTTCGTTGTTTATTTTTAATAGATTTGCAAAAATTTTAAACAAACTTTTTCACTTTGCCATTATGGGATATTGTGTGTAGAATTTTGAGGAAAACAATGAATTCAATCCATTTTGGAATAAAGCTGTAACATAACAAAATGTGGAAAAAGTGAAGCGCTGCATAAATAAATGCATCTCAAAGCACACGACTCTCACAGCAAACACATTGAGATTCCTTTCTGTGAACAAGCTTGAAAACAAGTTTTGGTAAAATGAAAATAACCAAATTGTGTCTCAAGACACTGTTGACTTTTTCTGCATCAGAATACCACCAACTTTCTGTAAGTGTTAACCAAGAGTTAAAACATGACCATAAATACATTAAATAATTCTGTAGCCACATAGTTTCCATGATTCATTTGTCTCTGCTTTGGTTGCTAAGCTAAGATCTCCTGCAGACAAGACTTTTTCAAAACAGATCTGTCCTCATGGGAAAAACACAGGTGAAACCCATTTTGGTTGAGCTCCACCAATAAACAACGAGAGCCCAAACAAACAACGTTCAGACCCTGGAACAAGCTCATCTTAACAGTTGTTTTTAATTGACGACAGTGATTTTCCTGCCATAACAGGACAATGTCTGCTATGAAAAAGGTCTATGAGGGTGCAAAAGTGAATCCCCTGTTGATGATACAAAGGTTTTTTACATTTAGTATTTTTATCCAGATTTTGTTGTGACCTTCATATTCATATAATTTAAATCAGTTCACTACACCTTTCCATGATGTCTGATACATGTACTTTATATAACTTGACCGCATTTATAACACCAACCAAGTAGATTGATATGTAAAGTAGGCTTATGTCCTTCTGACTGTTTAAAATGTCCGCACATGTTTCAAAACTCATCCATGTGGTTAAACGGCGCTGCGATCAAACAAACTGACCAAAAACAGCAGTTGTGGTTTCTCGATGTTGTGTTGATATTGTCTCCAGCCAAACAAGCGGCACCAGCTCCCCCAGCATCTGAATCAATCTGCATGGCTCTGTGCATCCAATACCTGCCTAATTGATGCACTAATCCAGTCGCTAAGTACTGCAGCACTGCAGAGCAAGCCCAAAGCAAACACAACACACAAGTCATCAATGAGCTGCTTCTCAAACAAGAGAGTGGAGCAGGACTGACAGAACATCTATGAACTATAGATGGAGCACACTGCTCAGCTGCAGACCTTTGGCCTCCAACAACACTGCTTTCTCATCCACTGAGCCTCAACAACATATTATCGTTTGGATTATTTTTTCTTAGTGGTGATAATTCAACCTTTTTATTTCTCACCTGCATCAGTTTGACATTGTTTTACTCTTTAAACTGTCTTTTCGTCAATTTGTCACCAGTAAAGTTTTTTGAACTGCACTAATCTGTATGAACGGTGTATTTAACGGTTTCACTGGGAGGAGGGGACGAGACGGCATTTTCATCAGTGGCTTCATTTCCTGATAATTTCTTGAACTTTCCTTGAGAGAAGAATGTCCTCTTGTACTAATGAAGTTGGGGGAGGAGGCTGTACAAAACAAACATGCCTCTGTGATATGAGTGTTGTTTCTTTAATCACGTTGTATCCTGCAGAACACACCGTTTACTAGTAATGTTCAAAGTTCCATACGTTTAAAGGAGTGTCATGTTAGGCACGGTCACCCCGTCAGCCTTCAGTCCATTTGACATCTTCATTCGTGCTTTTTAAATGTTTTTTATTTCAGTAGCTCTGAACTTTCTATTTTAATTTAAGAGGAGTAGTTTTGATTCTTAGATTAGATTCAACTTTATTAATCCCACAGTGGGGAAATTTAGTCGTCACAGCAGCATGTACACAGTATGAACAAATTTACAAATACGTAAATAAACTTAAAGAAAAGAAAGAAAGCCAGAGCTGCTGTGACTGGCTGCCACTCACACGGCACCATTTTGTATTCCTTATGGTTAAAAAAGAAGCACTAATGTGTCGTAGTTTACATATCAAATGGTGGTTATGTTTATTTATTTATTTGTTGGGCCTACATGTTGATAACATGTCTGCCTTGATGTGAAATAATAATAATAATTAAAAAAAAAAAAGCTTATCTGATTGAACATATAATCCATTTCTGTCCATGTATATTTTCTAACAAAACGTTAAAAAAAAGTTTAAAAAAAATCATATTTACTTGAAATAAATGTTGATCTGTTTTGATAAACAGTTGAATATTTCTATAGCATTGAATCTTTTGGCTTGTTGTGGACAGACCGTGGTTTCTGTGAGACATCAAACATGGAATAGAATGAATGAATGAATGAATGATATTGCATTTTGAATAATAATGTGTCCATTAGAAATAAAGTCAGTAATGAAAATCTAAGACTTAAAAAGATAAATGAGAAAACTACCATGATCCAGGCTACAGTATGCAGGAACCACCAGCATATACAGTAAATAATCAATTGATAGTAAGAAAAGTCATTTCACAGGCTTTGGAAATTAATAAACATTAAAGTTTCCTTTTAGTCTGAACTTCAATTATTATGTAGAGTATTAATATTACAAATTTGATCTTTTTAAAGTTTTATTTATTCATATATTTCAACTTCTATATTTATTATGTACATTTATTTTAAATTGTTTGTTTGTTTACATGTGAACTGTCTAGGCAGCCTTGAATTGCACTAAGCTGTATGAAAGGTGAAAACTAATTGAATGAAAATTAATTGATAGAAAATATCAAAGTTCAATGAGAAATATTTCACATTCTTTCTTTCCAATTGATGAAAAAACTAAGTTCTCTGACTTTTTGCCATGCAGCGACTTTTTAGTTCTATTTGATTTTTTGATTTTTTTTTTTTCCTTTGACCCCGAACAAGGTATTCAGTTGTTTTGTGGCGCCAACAGCATTTATAAAAATGAGGTTTAAAATTGTAATGCCAACATCTATTTCCAGAAACAGTATCTTCTGTCTGCCGATGAGCTTCAGGAGTTTTCATACAGATTATCTCTGTGCTAAACTTTGCATCCATGTTTGGCTTAATATTGAGAGAACTGAATGAGCTCCTGGCCTCGGGTTCGCTGGAGCGGCTGAGGTTCAACTGTAAGCCGATGAAGAAGATTGTCAGTAAAAAGTGCAGCTCAAGTGTAGCACAGGTCCTTTCAGCAGGCAGCAGAATGAAGGGGACGGAGGGATGGCTGGACGCAGGAGGAGATAGGAATTGATCGAGGAAGTGTGTCGTCGTCATCCCCCCCCCTTACACACACACACACACACACACACACACACACACACTGAGGTTAAAAGAGAAGCCTGTGCAGAGGAATGTCCTACTGAGTAATTACAAGAGCATCTCTCTTAACTCTTGTAAGACCCAGCTTTCATGGCTACCCGTGTTAATAATCAGTGCTCATAATGAACAGAATCCATAGGTCTGCTGGGTTAAGGTCTTCAACAACCTTGCTCCAAGCAACAACAGCCGAGGAGCTGCGTGGAGAGATGCTGGAGTTTGTGATGGTGGAGCTGTGGTACGCTACTGCCCTCCTGTGGACACACTGGACATGGACGTCCTCAGATGCAGTGAAGCTGTGAGAATGGGTTTGTGTCCCAACATGTCAATTACAGGAAAAAGTAAAACCAGGCAAACTGGAAGCACAAATTAAACTGATGTTTAAACAACTTCCACCAGGAAGAAAAAATATTATATTATAAAATATTATTATTTACCATACATCAACATACTAACCTATTTTTGTGACACTTTAAATGAACCTATCATGAAAGAAATACTTTTTTTTGTGCCCACTGAGTGTTAACACCATGTTAATGCTATGCTTTTAGGCTGCAATAATCTACTGTGTATCGTATATGTTTGCTGTTTGTCTCTTCAAATATAATGTAGAAGATCTTATAAATAACATGTACAGTGGTGTGAAAAAGTGTTTGCCCCCTTCCTGATTTCCAATTTTATTGCATTTATGTCACACTTAAATGTTTCAGATCATCAAACAAATGTAAACGCTTGATTGCAGTTGTTGCTGCTAAGAGTGGCCCAACCAGTTATTAGGTTCAAGGGGCAAACACTTTTTCACGCAGGGCCATGTGGATTTGGATTGTTTTTCTCCCTTAATAATAAAAACCTTCATTTAAAAAACTGCATTTTGTGTTTACTTGTGTTATCTTTGACTAATATTTAAATTTGTTTGATGATCTGAAACATTTAAGTGTGACAAACATGCACAAAAATAAGAAATCAGAAAGGGGGCAAACACTTTTTCACACCACTGTATATATAACATACAGTGCATCCGGAAAGTATTCACAGCGCTTCACTTATTCCACATTTTGTTATGTTACAGCCTTATTCCAAAATGGATCAAATTAATTTTTTTCCTCAAAATTCTACACGCAATATCCCATAATGACAAAGTGAAAATAGTTTGTTTAAAATTTTTGCAAATCTATTAAAAATAAAGAACAGAAATATAACACGTACATAAGTATTCACAGCCTTTGCTCAATACTTTGTTGAAGCACCTTTGGCAGAAATTACAGCCTCAAGTCTTTTTGAGTATGATGCTATAAGCTTGGCACACTTATTCTTGGGCAGTTTCTCCCGTTCTTCTTTGCAGGACCTCTCAAGCTCCATCAGGTTGGATGGGGAGCGTCGGTGCTCAGCCATTTTCAGATCTCTCCAGAGATGTTCAATCGGGTTCAAGTCTGGCCTCTGCCTGGGCCTCTCAAAGACATTCACAGAGTTGTCCCGAAGCCATTCCTTTGTTATCTTGGCTGTGTGCTTCGGGTCGTTGTCCTGTTGGAAGATGAACCTTCGCCCCAGTCTGAGGTCCAGAGCGCTCTGGAGCAGGTTTTCATCAAGGATGTCTCTGTACATTGCTGCATTCATCTTTCCCTCCATCCTGACTAGTCTCCCAGTTCCTGCCGCTGAAAAACATCCCCACAGCATGATACTGCCACCGCCATGCTTCACCGTAGAGATGGTATTGGCCAGGTGATGAGCGCTGCCTGGTTTCCTCCAAACATGATGCTTGGCATTCAGGCCAAAGAGTTCAATCTTTGTTTCATCAGACCAGAGAATTTAGTTTCTCATGGTCTGACAGTCCTTCAGGGGCCTTTTGGTAAACTCCAGGTGGGCTGTCATGAGCCTTTTACTGAGGAGTGTCTTCCATCTGGCCACTCTACCATACAGGCCTGCTTGGTGGAGTGCTGCAGAGATGGTTGTCCTTCTGGAAGGTTCTCCTCTCTTCACAGAGCAACGCTGGAGCTCTGTCAGAGTGACCATCGGGTTCTTGGTCACCTCCCTGACTAAGGCCCTTCTCCCCCGATCGCTCAGTTCGGCCGGGCGGCCGACTCCAGGAAGAGTCCTGGTGGTTCAAACTTCTTCCATTTACAGATGATGGAGGCCACTGTGCTCATTGCGACCTTCAATGCTGCAGAAATGTTTCTGTACCCTTCCCCAGATCTGTGCCTCGATACAATCCTGTCTCGGAGGTCTACAGACAATAACTTGGACTTCATGGCTTGGTTTGTGCTCTGACATGCACTGTCAACTGTGGGACCTTATATAGACGGTGTGTCTTTCCAAATCATGTCCAATCAACTGAATTTACCACAGGTGGACTCCAATCAAGTTGTAGAAACATCTCAAGGATGATCAGTGGAAACAGGAAGCACCTGAGCTCAATTTTGAGTATAATGGCAAAGGCTGTGAATATTTGTGTACATGTGATTTTTTTCGTTTTTGATTTTTAATAGATTTGCAAAAATTTCAAAAAAAATGTATTTCACGTTGTCATTATGGGGTATTGTGTGTAGAATTTTGAGGGAAAAAATTAATTTAATCCATTTTGGAATAAGGCTGTAATATAACAAAATGTGGAAAAAGTGAAGCGCTGTGAATACTTTCCGGATGCACTGGAAATGTTTACTTTTTAGTGGGACCTTTTTGTCCCTTTTACTTTCCACCCTTAAACTTGTTGGGGTATTTTCATATCTTATCATAAACAGCATTTGATTCAGCCTCTGAAAATGACCATCCTCCTCATATTAATGTATATGAAATATGAGATATCCGAACCTCGTCAATTTGCTTTTTCCATCCATTACTGATGTAAACCTAATGTAAGAGAGCATATTGCATCTTTGTCAGTGGAACAAATATACAAAACAACAACCAAATAAAACTTCTACCTCACTTTGCTCAGTCCTCGTCAGCCCCAGTTACTCGTGGAGCGCCTCAGGGTTCACTGATATACCTCCTTATACAGTCCGATAATAGGCTACATCTGATTTTTTTCTGTCTGCTTAAATCTTCAGTAAATGTAAACGATTGAATATCTGGAAATTTTCTGCAGTTAAATTTGGACAAAACAGAGATTCTTGTTTTTGGTCCAGAAAGTCTGCATACGTAGATCAAGCCATAAATTAGTGTCATCAATCCACATTTGTTATTGGAGTTAAATCATTCAACCTCAATTCATCTCCGCTTTAGTTTGGGTTTCATTTAAAGTTTGAATTGCTGCGAATATGGATGTTTTTGGTAGAGCAGAAAGAAACACAAGAAATGCATAAAATAAGATTGGTGTCATTTATTTTCTAACAAGCCCCCATTCTTCTGGTCAAGATGTGAAAAAGCTGCATGTCAATTAGAAAAGACACAACCGCTTATTGTGAAGTATAAAATACAGTAAAAATGTTCATTACAACACGAATGCTGCTGCATATAAAGATGGGTGATGCGTCTCCACTTCCTCCTGCTGCACTAAAGTGAAGCCAAAATCCCAGATACAGGTTAAAGGTACGGTTCATGCAGCAGATTCAATCATGGAGGAAGAATCTGGGAGCTGAGGTCAAAAAGTCTTCCTGCATAGATCGCTAAGAAAATGTGGTTGAACCACAAGTTCAATCACGACATCTTTCTGTGGAAATCTGCCGTTTGATAAACTCTGTAAGGGAGAGGAAAATAAATACTTGACATGGTCCATCTTTCAAATAATCTTCTATCTCACACGTATGAAACCAGAAGAAAGTAGGGGCGTGACATCACTGCAAAGTATCACCATTTACTTTGGCAATATTAAAGTTATTAAAGTCCTTCGTACCTGCAGTGTGGACACAGAAAAGGAGCTCTTCCTCCAACGGTTCTTAGAAATATACAAAAGTTCTTCTAGTCTGAAAGCACCTCAAAGGAGATGATAAGGTTCGAGGCCTGTTGCCGTGTGTGAGAGCGGTTCTGATAAGCTGGTCAACCGTTCACTCACTTCCCACAGCTTCTTTGCCAGCGCGTCGTCTCGTCCTTTGGCCCCCACTTGTTGCAGCGCACAGTTGGAGAAGTAGCGTCCGCTGAGGGGCTCGATGCCCTCCTGCAGGGCGCAGTGCAGCGTGGTCTGGGACCCTCCATCAGGGTCCAGCAGGAACAGCTTGGCGAAGGGCATCATGAGGAGCTGCAGCCACCGGTTCGCACTGCGACACAGTTCAGTGTAGACGACTCCTGAGAACAACAGAGGTGATACAAACACACATCCAGCTAGTGTTTCTGGTCAAATACTGCCTGGTTTAAGAGTTACTCAGCACTCTTCTGACTTCATGCTGCAGCTTCAAGACAGTAAAACACTGAAAATCCTCAACAGAGACAGAACAATACGCTGACGTGCAGGAAGCAGGAAGCTGCAACCTCCGCTGGGAACAAGTCAAAGCTGCGCTGCTTGATCAACATCAGCACCCGAGTTACACATGGTTTTGTGATTCTTGCCATATCACACATTTGCTTGGTCAGCATATAGTTGAGCTGAGAGTGCTTTTGTCACACTCAGAAAAACAGCCCCTAAAATGCTTCAGAAGGTCTCCGGCATTGAAGCGATGAGCTTTTGCAGGTTCGTTGCACCATGAATTCATCTCAGAGCGTCCGACTGTCAACACCGAGAAGGAAAACCTGAAAACCTGAACCGTGTTCGGTTCTCCAACATGACGACAGGCTCGTTCGTTGTCCGGTGAAAACGAGCACGTTTCTCGCCTGCAGTGACACAAGCGTGTCTCGTCACCCTCGCTGGATTCGGCTCCCTGAAACTTCCCCGAAGGTTTGGACACAAACTTCGATGTGCGCTCTCTGCTGAAGTTTCAGGTTCACGGTGAGATCGCTAACGTGCACATGCCGAAGGTCACAAAGATGCGTTTATAACTCCGGTGCTGTTGTTGTTCAAGCATAACTGTGAATACCGACTCGGAGGTCGGAGCCGCTCGGCGCTCCTCACAGCAATTCGAAAACATGACATCGTGGGAAACAGTCTCAACGTTGCGGCGGGCGCTGACCTGGGTGCAGGCAGTAGCAGGTGACGCCGCTGCCCTCCAGCCGGTTGGCGAGCTCCCTGGTGAAGAGGACATTACACAGCTTGCTGTGACAGTAGGCCTGAAAGTGGTGCCAGGCAGACCGACCCGACACGACATCCTTCCGCGACGCCAGCAGCGGGAAGTCGATGTTTCCGAGGCGGTGCAGGAGTGCGGCCACCGTCACCACTCGGCCGGCACCGCACTGCTGCAGCCGCTCCAGCAGCAGGTTGGTGAGCAGGAAGTGGCCCAGGTGGTTCACCCCAAACTCCACGCCGAAGCCGTCCTCGGTACAGCCGGGACCCACGACACCTGGAACACAGTGCCTTCGGTCACTGATCCTGACACTTAAATACTCAAAGGAAATTCATTTAAGGTAAAAGAATAATAAGTGAGAAATGACATCCTCACCTGCGTTGTTGATGAGGATGTCCAGTCGGGGTTCGGTCTTCAGGAAAGTTGCAGCAAAACTGCGAACAGACTTCAGACTTGCGAGATCCAGCTGCATGAACACGACCTGGTTGTTCCCACTTTCCTGAAGAACATTACATCAACAACACTGCTGGTGAATTTCACAAAAACAGCGAATCTCTGACATGCAGTGCACATTGTGCAACCTTTGTAGAAACAAGCCTTTCTGAACTATGTTCAATCCCTTCAGTTTCCTCCAATCAGGTTCTGGACACATCTCAAGGACGAGTTGAAACAACTGCTACATCTAATCTTGCGTAGCAATATGAATAAAAATGAATGGGAGGTTTCAGATTTTAATATTTTTCCCTTCATCATGATGGATTACTGGATGTAGTTTTTGCGATGGGCAAAAGTGCAAATTAGACACAATAAAATTAAATCTACAGCACAAAAGAATATGGGAAAAGTGAAGGTCTGAATATTTTCGGAAACATCTGTAAATGACCGCACATGGATAAGTTCAACTAAGATAAGATCCTCGTTTTGGAGCGACTGTATGCTTTCTATTCATCATTTTGTCAGTGTACTAATCAGTGTTCTGTGAACTCTCAGTGGTCTTCATGGACTGTAGTACAGCAGTGAGACTGCTGTGAAAGCCTGCTCACCCTGCGGATGTCGTAAACAGCAGCCTCAGCTCTCTCCTTGTTGCGGCAGGCCAGAATCACCCTGGCGCCTCTCTTGGCCAGATCCAGAGCCGTGGACCTGCCGATGCCAGTGTTGCTGCCTGTGAAATGAGTCACAAACATCAAACTTCCACACCAACACACAAACCAAGTCAAAGACACCAACCTGTCAGTCAAAAGCGGAACAGATCAGTGATGCCTTCACTGAACAGCCAACACAGCTTGTAAAACAACAGATTAGTGCAACAGTGTAAACAGAGCGCTGCTCTTCCTGTGAATTTGATAGATAATACAAGTAACATTTGATCTTAATACAAAGCCCAAAATACACAATCAATATCTTCCAACACATTCTAATTTGTAGTAAGATGACATCATGTAAACATTTACTACTATTTAGTCAAATATTCCTTCTGTTGCAGCAGAAGTCAAATCAATGTTACAACGTAACAAACGTAATTAAACGTGCTCACGTGGCTATCAAAACAATACAAATGGATTAGCAATCAGACACTGTGGACTTGCAGCGGAGAGGAATATATTTATCGTAAAGGTCCTATGAAATCTATACTTGAATCTGTTCATGTTTTTCATATTTCAACTTTTATCGCTCAATAAATATTCAATTTTAAAAGTCCATTTTTCTCATGAAATATAGCAGTAAAATAAAACGTTCCGTTGGGTTCAATGAGTGCACAATAATACACACTTCAAAAATATCATCACTTCAGAATATCTGAATCTAAAAGCAAATAAATATCAAGCCTGAAGAGTTCATGTTTTGATTCTTAAGTAGGATGAAATAAATACCACTTAAACGCTGCAGCATTTCATGAGTACTTTTACAGAAGTGTGTATGTATATTTTGTGTTGAAAGAATGTGCTTATGTGCACGTTGTTCTGTGTATCTGTATGTTTAATGTTCTGGGTTTTTCAAACGTCGCCGGTTCGTTTGCTTTTTCACAAAAACACCTGTTAGCTCCGGGACCCCGATGTTCGCTATCACGCACGAGGCCCGTGTGGAGCTTCCGGTCGGAGGTACCTGTAACAGCCGCCGTCTTCCCCTCCAGCTGCACCGAACTGGAGCATCTCGCTCCTCTGAACACGCCGTAGTAAACCAGCACATACAACCAAACAGCTCCTGCTGTAAAGTAAAGCAACGCCGACATCACTGCACCGGACAGAAACCAAACAACGTCAAATTCGCCAGAGTTACCCTCCCCTTCCGGTTACGACTTTCTTTCAAAATAAAGTCTTTGTGTATTGTATATACGGTCTGTGGTGCGAACCAAGCATGTTGTTTTGTTGTTTTTTTGTGATTGTATGATCCGAATATAGCCCAAATAAATAGGTTTAAGGAGAGTGTCGCAAATAGAGCTTTTCTTTAACATGGCAAATTGATGTATTTTGAAAATCGTAAATAATAATGAGGAATTTGCATTAACAGTTTAAGCAGCTTCCGGTACAGCTTCCTGGTTTTATCGGTTTTTTTCCCCTCCATATGGCGACGGGATGATTTGCCTTAAAGTAACTCCCCTGGTATTAATTAAACCCCTAAAACGTATTCTTCTTTCATTAAATGTATATATTACAAAAAAGATGTTTCCCCTCAGGCCTTGAAATGGCCTAAATGTAACTTGGCAGCTTCGCCCCCATTGAGTTGGTAAAGATAGGCAATATGAATATGCAATTGGTCCCCACCTCCGACAACCACATAACAACAATTGTTACGACATAATTTGGAGGATGAATGTTTTGGTTTTTGGTTTTTTTAACAATTAAAACACAGCAAGCTGAAAAAACGCTGTAGGCTACAGTACAAATTTAGAAATAAACAACGCTAAACATAAAGTCCACACTGGGCCCGCCGTGCTGCTGCACCCTCCCCACCACCTGCACCCGCCGTGCTGCTGCACCCTCCCCACCACCTGCACCTGCCGTGCTGCTGCACCCTCCCCACCACCTGCACCCGCTGTGCTGCTGCACCCTCCCCACCACCTGCACCCGCCGTGCTGCTGCACCCTCCCCACCACCTGCACCCGCCGTGCTGCTGCACCCTCCCCACCACCTGCACCTGCTGTGCTGCTGCACCCTCCCCACCACCTGCACCCGCTGTACTGCTGCACCCTCCCCACCACCTGCACCCGCTGTGCTGCTGCACCCTCCCCACCACCTGCACCCGCTGTACTGCTGCACCCTCCCCACCACCTGCACCCGCTGTGCTGCTGCACCCTCCCCACCACCTGCACCTGCTGTACTGCTGCACCCTCCCCACCACCTGCACCCGCCGTGCTGCTGCACCCTCCCCACCACCTGCACCTGCTGTACTGCTGCCTGCCTTGATTTCACTTCCGTCCTGTCCTTACCGCTGGTGCCAACTTCTTCACTACTCCACTCTTGCATTAGCACATTTACATTTCTCTGTTAGGCCCCGTCCAGACGATGCTGCGCTACTGAGGCACCCCCCAACCACTTCCTAGTATGTGAACTAATCAGTCTCTCCAGCCTTTCTGTCTTACAAAGTGAACACTCATATAGTGTCATCGGCCACATCACCGTTGGAAACAGCCCAAACTGTAGAAAGCACAGTTTAAGCTTTCTAAACTTTCAGTAACGTCTCTTCTAAACCGCTCAACCTGCTAAACATCTGTACACACCCACATCTGTACACACCCACAATTACCCTACTTGCTATGTTGTGGGAGGAAATTATTCTCGATAGATGGCAAAATATTTCATCCCCATCCGTGGTTTATGTTCTCCGCCCAAGGAAACCCAATTTGTCTCTCACACACACACACACACACACACACACACACACACACACACACACACACACACACACACACACACACACACACACACACACACACACACACACACACACACACACCTCTTTTGGTTGGCTTATCCTGATATTCTTATTCTGGCAGCCAATCAACCTATTGTTAACAAGTTCCGCTTTCAGTACGAATTGGGAAGTGACGCTAAAGCTTTTGTGAACCAGCAATGTCGCCACATTTCTTTTTCAAAATAAAATGTATGCAGGACATTGTCTTTATTCTTGTTTTAAGTTTTCAAGTCATTATTTGTGGAAGATGGTGTGCTTCAGTTGTGTCCTGCAATATAATTGTTTATACATCATATCTTAATCTTTATCATAACTAAGTTTTTAGTTTAATGATACATTATAGATCATTGTTTTATAGATTATTTATGTTCTGTTGAAATGTATTTTTATTGTTACTTCCATGCAGCTTATTGTTATTCAGCCACCGTTCATGGACTTTGGGCCTTGGATGACAGTTGCCAACTCAAAATGACCAGTGCAAACAGGATAAAACAAGGGAAACATTAAAGCATATTATACAGTGTCCCAGTCAAATAGGAATAAAAAAAATAATAAAAAAAAAAACACAAGGACACCAACAATAAGTGGATGAATACCAGATGTAGCTTTAGTATATTTTATTTATATCTGATCTTTCTTAGCTGAACTTTAGGATGATTTGGGAGCCTTCCAAACAAGCCAGCTGTAAGAGTTAATGACTTGTAATCTAAAGAGCCTCTATGCACACATTCACAGCTCAGCATATGCTGGGTTCAGCTGATACCTGCTGGCCTCTGTTGTCCGATTTGCACATGCATATCTGTAAATATCTACCTTTTGTTAATGTGAGGTGCTCGTGAGATGTTTTTGAAGCACTTTATAACCTTGTGTGTGCTATATACAGTACATGCAGTTATTATTATTAGTATTATTAATGTAGAAGTGATGATTATTATTTTCATGATGGGGATTTATGAATGTCAAGAACAGTAAAAAACAACAACAACTTTGGTATGTTCCCCCTGATTGGGAATATCAGTGCGTAAACAAGTACATGCATATTAATAATTTCCTTAACTGCAAATGTCCAAACCTTTGACTGCTACTGTACATACTAACATCTATTTTTTTTTTTTTTTTTTTTTTTGTGCTTTGAAACTTGTTATTTAAAGTATAATTCATCATGTATGAGGTGCTAGGGTAGTTGGATATCTCCTATTCCACTGCCAGTTACACAGAAACAACTTGAACTATTACACACTTAGGTGATTGTGCAACTTTAGTGTGATATTGGATGGCAATTAGCATTATCTGACCAGAGCTGTAGCACCTCACACTGTCAGCATAATATATTGGATAAAATGAGCATAACCACACATGGCGAAAGCTGCCAAGTCATCATGACTCAAACAACGAGTTTGACTGGTCTTTTATCTTGTTGGGGGGAGAGTGGAGCTGCAGTGAAAGGGAGGGGTGTGATCCATGAAAAAGAAAAAAAAAAAATCATAATGCAATCTGACTAAAGACGAATGCACTGACTTTTTTTTGCCTGTTTTTTTCAGTTTAGTTAGTTTTTAATTACAAATCAGGAAATGCAGTACCCTACACTTCATCTTCAAAACAATAGTTATTGTAGTTTTGTTAGTTTTGTTGCGTACTGTACAAGTAATTTCCAAAGATCCCGCAGTTCATTAAAAGAAGTCCTCAGTAAACCTTGCCATCATTGAACCCCACACAGTGCTCCAATGATTTTATTTATTTATTTATTTATTTTTTATCCATTCCTTCTGGAAGACTTCGTTAGGATTTTTTTAATTTTTTTTTACAGATTGAGCTTTAAGCAGCTTTCTGTTTAGTTTAAAGAGGCAAAAAAATGTATCTTAATTTGAACAATGTTTGCTGGCTTCAATCTAAGCTTCACATTACCAACACTTGAAAACACAGAGTACAGCTCTTGATATTTTCAGATCATTCTGCCAGGCTTGAAGAGAAAGACACCGAACTCTGTTTTAACATGTCAGAATTATGCTGAAAAGCTTTTTATGGTATCTTTCAATTAGACCCCATAGAGTTCCCTCCAGCTGAAGAAGTAGTATTTTCTGAGAGGTTCAGAGAGCACAGTGCCGGTTGGTCTGACCTGCCTTAACAGGATTCCTACTGAAAGGCACTTGACAGATAACATGGCAACCTCACAGTAGTTGTGTGGGTGAGTCAGGCCGTGACAAACCAGCTCGATATGAACATCACTACTGTATTCTTGACATGGAAAGCTGTTGTTTTTTATGTAACTAACTGTTTTACAAAAAAAATAAATTGAAAAAATAAAAATGTCCCAGACATATCTGAACTTACTGAATCTTTAACAAAACACATTTTTGATTCATTCGTTTTATCTGGACAGCTAAAGAGGCAGACAAGAAAGAAGGGGGTTAAAACTGTTATGGTTGTGTGAGTGCCTGAAATATTTAAGAACCTAGACACGCTGGGACTGTATTATTAATTTATACCTTTGCACTTGTAAGACTGATATGTGAGGACATTTAAACTGTGTCAGGGTGCATTAAGGACAAAAGGGGGATTAGCAGATGATCCTTAACCAGTGGAACTGGTCTGTCTCCCTCACTCCTTACCTCACAGGTAAAGGGGCCCAGAGAGAGTGCATTGTTTCTGGGGCCTCTACTTTAACCAATGCCTCTGCAGCATTGTGGAAACATCTGCAGCTCATAACACTGACGATGGGTACGTTTAATTTAGATTTGCTTGTTAGTGAACATGGTAAACAATGCTCCCAAATCAGTCACTTATTTTCCAGTCATCAGCTGCTGCTGTCTTCTCCGTTGCATAAACTCTTTACACAGACTTCTTTCAGAAGCATGAAATAAAAATTGTTACAGCTACATAATGTCACTACAGTCCCTTCTTTGTTTTAGGACTTTTTCTTTCTGCTATATATTTAACTCCAGGGAAATGCGTTGTTGATGCCACATACGTATCATGTGCTGTGGAATTACATCATAGGTCAGTGGCTCATGATTGGCCAATCATGATGTTCTCTGGTGCATCCATGTCCCCATCAAGTCATTGTACTCTTTAGTCACCCAGTCTGTTCCTCTTATACCCCCAAAACACTCCAGTGTTGCAGTAACATTATCCCATCCCAGGACCTGCCATGGCCTCGAACCTTTTCAGCTCATCAGATGATTGTTGTTTTAGCCAACGGCTCAGATTTTCACCTCACGGTTGTCATGCTGTGGGTGGTTTTGTAGATTCACTGAGCCACGTCTGCAGCAGTCCCTGCAAAAAGAGAGGAAAGGAGAAAGTATGCCATGAGATGGTACACAACCCGTGGCTGGTTGAGAATAACAGGATTTCACATAGAGGATGTTGTTCAGTGTGTGATGCATCCTCCAGGGAAAAAGTCTCTTCATTGATATGCTGATTAGAATGATTCTCATTCATGCCACACTCGCAGACATTCACTCACCCAGTGAACACGTGTCAGAAGTCTAATCTGACATGCGATGTGTGCAGTCCCTGATCCCTGATCTGGGTCTGCAGGTCTGCACTGCACACAGTTACAGTACATGCTTGTCAACACCTGCTCACCGCTTGCTGGCTGCTGCTGCAATGTGGAGTTGAGTCCTGTGAAATCTAGCCTCAGTGAATGACCTCAGAGCAGGCAGGAGTCGTAGGACACACTCCCGAAGGCACCATTACAAACTCATTGGAGCACTGTGTGGGACTGTGTGGGGTTCAGTGATGGCAAGGTTTACTGAGGACTTCTTTCATTGAACTGCGGGATCTTTGGAAATTACTTGTACAGTACGCAACAAAACTAACAAAACTACAATAACTATTGTTTTGAAGATGAAGTGTAGGGTACTGCATTTCCTGATTTGTAATTAAAAACTAACTAAACTGAAAAAACAGGCCAAAAAAAAGTCAGTGCATTCGTCTTTAGTCAGATTGCATTATGATTTTTTTTTTTCTTTTTCATGGATCACACCCCTCCCTTTCACTGCAGCTCCACTCTCCCCCCAACAAGATAAAAGACCAGTCAAACTCGTTGTTTGAGTCATGATGACTTGGCAGCTTTCGCCATGTGTGGTTATGCTCATTTTATCCAATATATTATGCTGACAGTGTGAGGTGCTACAGCTCTGGTCAGATAATGCTAATTGCCATCCAATATCACACTAAAGTTGCACAATCACCTAAGTGTGTAATAGTTCAAGTTGTTTCTGTGTAACTGGCAGTGGAATAGGAGATATCCAACTACCCTAGCACCTCATACATGATGAATTATACTTTAAATAACAAGTTTCAAAGCAAATGTGGGCAGTGCATTCTTGGAATCAGGAAATGCAGTACCCTACACTTCATCTTCAAAACAATAGTTATTGTAGTTTTGTTAGTTTTGCTGCGTACTGTACAAGTAATTTCCAAAGATCCCGCAATTCAATGAAAGAAGTCCTCAGTAAACCTTGTCATCACTGTGTAAGATGAAGTGTAGGGTACTGCATTTCCTGATTTGTAATTAAAAACTAACTAAACTGAAAAAAACAGGCCAAAAAAAAGTCAGTGCATTCGTCTTTAGTCAGATTGCATTATGATTTTTTGTCTTTTTTGGATGTCTGCCTTTATTTTTGATAAGACAAACATGATAACTGTGTTTCACAAATCTGTGGATACCTGTTCTGTCAGTCTTCACAGATACTGCAGAGGTTCTGTTGTGCTGTCTTCCACTTTCTGTTAGCTGGGAAACACTTGTTTGGGTCATAGCTTCAACCTTTTTCTCCGGTAAAGCTTGTTGTGCGATTGCTGCGGTGTTTGGGTAAAAACTCAAAGTGCATCTGTAAATGTCCTCCCCTGTAAAGCTTTTACACTCCTGCTGATGACAAACCCACCTCCACTGTTGGCACTCTGCAAACACTGTGGTTCTGACCCGGTCCAAACATGCTTGATGCATCTCCAGACAAATTCCTGACAAATTTATCTGGTGACCAAGAATGCACTGCCCACATTCATCGGGCTTCTTTCCAAGTTCTTTTGGCAAACTTTCCTGTTTTTTGTTTCAGTTTTGTGCCATTGTGGGAACAGTTTCATGCGTCATCACGTGTGGTCTCAGGTAAACTTTAGGGCTTGGACTTGTATCCAACCTGTTTTTACTTGTGCATCAGATCAATCAATATCTTACCCTTTAACTTGAAATAATTTTAAAATAATATTTACAGGGGTGACTAAAAACAGAGAAATTAAGGACCAAACTACCAGTTGTGTGCATCAGGACCAGAAGGTATTGTATGTAATAATTTGGTGATATAATTAAAACTGAAAACAGATTACTTTTCTATGAAACCGTAATTATTTCAATAAGCAAAAATCAGGGTTCATCAACAGCTTTTTCAGGGCCTTTAAAAAAAAAAAAAGAATCGTGCAACAATAGCAACTTACTCAAATTGGGCATCAATGATTAAAGATACAGGCGCACACAAATAAAATCTTGGCTTTTATTACATTTTAACATAGTTACAAATTCAGACACAGCCTAACGCATCCAATCCATCCAATAATCAAAATAATCTTGAATATTTAAACTGTTCTTCAAAAACTCCTGAGTCATGGTGACAGTCCACCTTGTCAGACTGGTTGTTTTGTTTGTTGAAGGAGGAGAGGAGTGGTTGGGCAGTGAGGGATTGGCTCACCTCCCCGGACTCAACAAATCTGGAGCTGCCAACTAAACTCGTTATGAGTCAGGTAAAAACTTCAAGAATATCTGCCTGTAATTGTTATTCAATAGAAACAATAAGCACTCTGCCATTTCCATTTCCTGCCTGGGCGTGGCTGTGCTCTCGCTCATCAGGTGCTCGCTGGTTTTCCACCATGGATCTGGCCAGTGGGTACAACCAGGTTCCAGTGGCTGAGAAAGACAGACCCAAGACAGCATTCTGCACCCCATTTGGCTTGTTTGGGATCTGCAACGCTCCTAACACCTTCCAGAGATTAATGCAGCGTCTATTCAGCGATCAACAGTGCCAGTCATTACCTCTCTATCTTGATGAGATTGTGGTTTTCTCTTCCTCAGTAGAACAACATCTGGAGAGACTGCAGGTGGTGCTGGGTCGAGCTGAGGTCTTTTCTGAGGTTTGCCAGCTATTAGCATTGCTTTGTAGAGGGCTTTGCCAAGCTGGCAGCCCCTCTACACAAGCTTGTAGCAGAGCTGCGAGGCACAAAGGCCAAAAAGAGGGCAGGGCCGGGCATCCTTGGGAAGTGGAGGGGTGCCAGTGTAGCTTTGGCACATTAAAAGCCAATCTCACCACTGCACCTGTCCTGGCCAATGCCGACTTCTCCTTACCCTTCATCCTTGAGGTGGATGCGAGCCATGGTGGGCTAGGGGAGGTGCTTTCACAGGACCACAAAGGTAAAGTTAGACCGATAGCATATGCCAGTCGAGGTCTGAGACCCACTGAGTGCAATATGCAGAACCATAGCTGACATATAGGCTGACCCAATTATCCAGGAAGTCTTGTTGTTCTGAAGACAGAAGCAGTGTCCACCTGTTGGTGCTGCTCTGACAATGGGACCGCCTGGTTGAGCAGAACAGGGTCCTGTGTCGCCAGGTTTTCCGCCCTGATGGTGCAGAGGCAATGTTCCAACTGCTGCTGCCGGCTGTCTTAAAGAAAGAGGTTCAAACTGGGGTTCATCCGGAGCACCGCCATCAAGGTGTGGAGAGAACGTTGGAGCTCCTGCGAGCTCCTTGTTACTGGCCAGGTATGTCCTCTGAGGTGGCAGACTGGTGTCAGGCCTGTGAAGGACGCCGAGTAGCCAAAGACCCAGCCAGCTACTCGTAGCTACTTTGGGCATTTGTTGGCTTTATAGCCGAATGAGATTTTGGCCATTGATTATACTGTGTTGGAACCTGCCCATAATGGATTGGAAAATGTCCTGTGCCCTCTGACAAGGGAGGTTGACTTAGTCATTTTGTTTAAGTAAATTGGGTAACGTGAATTATTTAGGTTGGTTTGTTTTCTCTTTTGCTCTTGATTTATAGCCACAGGTTTATTTCCTTTCAGGTTGATTTTTGTTCTGATCAGAAGTTTATTTGGCTGATTAAGCCTGGCAATTAACACTTTTCTTTCAAAGAAGATTTAGTTTAATTGAGTTAATATTGCTTTGTGTAGTTTATTTTGTGGTTCATATTAAATTCACCCTTTAACAGCCGAGTGTGTGCTGGACAGTCTGCTTAGTTTCTTTTTGCCTTTTCTTATTTTTCTTTCTGTGAAGTGGAGCCTTGTTAATTCTGCTCCCTGTCTCTGTAGGAGCTGCAGGGCCTAAGGTGGTGGGTTGGTGCCTCCTGGAGCTGGTGTCTCCCTTCGTGTGCTGTGTGGTCTGGTGAACCCCTGGTTCTGAACCCTCACGTGTGCATGCGTGCACACTTGTGATCGGGGGTGCCTCTTCAGGACCGTTGCACTCTTCAAGTGCCTGAGTTTTTATTGGCTGGGATGCATGTCAACAACATGACAACATGTCAGGGGGCGTGTAAGGCTCACACTTGCCTAATGGTGGAAGGGACTGGCCAGGTTAATATAGCTGAGATCTTATCAGGGTCAGGTCTTACCCCAGCCTGGTCCACCACACGGCCCAAAAACTTCACTTCATGTTGAAGAAGCTTACACTTGTCCAGCTGCAGTTTCAACCCGTGCTACAGTCTTTGGAACACCTCATGTAAATGCTGCAGGTGGGAGGAGAAATCAGGAGAGTAAATAATAATGTCATCCAAATATACCAATAGGGACTCTGCCACCTGGCCACCTAAGCACTGTTGGATTAGCCGTTGAAATGTCGCAGGCGACCAAAAGGCTTGCGCTCGAACTCAAACAGTCCAAGTGGGGTGGTAAAGGTGGTTTTCTCTGTCTTGGGAGTCCATCTCGACCTGCTAGTAGCCACTAGCCAGGTCAATGGTGGAAAACCACTCCGCTCGGGTCAGGCTGGTCAGTGTCTCTTCGATCCTGGGCAGGGAGAATGCATCTTTATGGGTTACAGCATTAAGATTCCTGTAGTCCACACAGAACCTCCAGCTACCGTCCTTCTTCCTTACCAGGACTATGGGGATTTGATTTCCCTCATCAGTTCCTTGCATCTGGGATTTTTCATTCTCCATGATCTCTCGCTCGAGTGTTTCCTTCCAACTAGCTCCCTGAACTGAAGCGGGGGAGGCACGCGAGTTGTTCACAGAAACGCATGTTACCTCGGGCTGTGTGTTTCCAGTGGACTTCCATGCAGCCACAGCAGCAGCTGTTTCTGTAGAACGGCATGGGAGGGGGCATTGCCCGGGTCATGCTGCCGCAACCTGCAATACAGCTCTCTCAACCGCAATATAAAAGAGGGCACTTTCTCCCCTGATTTCTGTGTACAACTAACAACTGTGACCTTAAAACTGGGGTTAGGGTTCTATCTCCATAGAGGGAGTCTAAATAAAGGAAAATTGTCCAAACCTGGTCTCACTCATTGTCTTCAAGGACACTAACCTGCCGTTTAGCCTCACCTCCTAGCGCTCCCAACACAATAACTGCCTTCTCAGCCTCTGTTAATTCTTGGGAACCCAACAGTCCTTGAATCTGCTCCTTCCAATCCTTATACTTGAAATCATCACCTGACCCTTCAATTTTTAGTAGCCAACGAGCACCAGGATACACAGACATCATCATCACGGTATTCCTTTTGTCTTTAATCACCTCAGCTGCTCTCAAACCCTAACCATCCGATAACGCCAGAAAAGTTCCCCTGTCAGCCCAGTAGGGCAGGGGGTGTGTGTGTGTGTGTGTGGAGGGGGGGGGGAAATTAAATCATTTTAACAGACTAAAAGCTTTAAAATGACATAAATAGTAAATTAATATAAAGTTAAAAGGTTGCCTGACAACACCACCTAGTTTGAGGAGTCTAGGTCTCCATTTGAAACACAGGTTCTTTTAAAATATGGAGGGAGAGCAGCAGGGATCACAAAGACATAACAATTAAGGAATGGTAAAAATGTTTATTTAAAAATATAAAACCCATAAAATAGTAAAAAGTAACTGCACAATTAAGAGGTTAAAAGATTAAAAGTCCAGTGTCATTTCAATAAAAGAAGTTAAAAAAAAAAAAAAAGAGTTGGAAGTCCAGTTTAAAAAGGATCTACAAAAAGATTAAAAAAAACAAAATAAAAAAAGGTTCAACATCAGGTAAAAGCAAACATGCCACCAGGAGGGGAGTCAGGGTCTGGTTGTTACTTCTGGCTCTTCTACCCATCCTCTCCTGAGTTCCTCCAACCACCAGAAACACTGCCACCTGTCATCTTTGTGTCCTCCTCCCATTCCTGGCCACTTTTCTTGTTGCTCCCGTTGTTCCCGTTTCTCCCATTGTTCCCGTTGCTCCCGTTTCTCCCGTTGTTCCTGTTTCTCCCGTTGTTCCCGTTGCTCCCGTTTCTCCCGTTGTTCCCGTTTCTCCCATTGTTCCCGTTGCTCCCGTTTCTCCCGTTGCTCCCGTTTCTCCCGTTGTTCCTGTTTCTCCCGTTGTTCCCGTTGCTCTTGTTGTTCCCATTTCTCCCTTTGCTCCCGTTGTTCCTGTTTCTCCCGTTGTTCCCATTGTTCCCGTTGCTCTTGTTGTTCCCGTTTCTCCCGTTTCTCCTAACCCTTTTCTGATACAACCACTGGGTGGCGCTACAGTCATACTGCCCGCTTTACTCCCAGAAACTCTACTCAGCATGCACCAGTGTTGGAAAAGGTACACAACACATCACTAGGAAGAAACTGCCTTGATAAGTAAGTCAGTGATGTGAAATGACACAAAGACCACAGATAAAAGTGCAGGGACACGTCTGAAATGTCTGGACTCGTTAATCTACTGATTTTCATCCTCATGATAAAACATGTTTCAAGACTGTTTTGAACTGACTGTAAAACTTTGCATGATTTTTAGTCTCTTTAGATTATTGAGAGCTGGTTGCAGTGACTCCTCAGTGCTGAATATAAAAACTACACCAACAGGTCGGATGCTCGTTCACTGTTCCACGATTCTCCGAGCACTTTATTAACATCACCTGTACATTTACATAAACATGCTGTAATTCAGTCAGACAGTTATGTGGCAGCATAAAGTCCTGCAGAAAAAGCTCCGGAGCTTCAGTTAATGATCAGCGGCATAAAAATGTAAATCAAATTTAAAAAATCGACTTCAGTGATGGGTGTGGTAATGTCATTGTTTTTCTTTCAATGGAAATTCGCACTGATGTCAGTTCAACACCTTCCCACTCATCCAACCCCACCAAACCAGTAAAACCAGAAACCTTTCAAATAACCAAACTGGCTGTTTAAGATCGACGGTTTCTTTTTCAGGGCCTTTAAAAAAAAAATCATGCACCAATAGCAACTGCACTGCTTATTCAAAAAATTGGGCATCAATAATTAAAGATACGCAAATGCACAAATCAAATCTTGGATTTTATAACATTTCAACATACAGTTACAAAATCAGACACAGCCTAACGCATACAATACATACAATAATCAAAACTTCAAGAATATCTGCCTGTAATTGTTATTCAATAGAAACAATAAGAACTCTGTCATGAATTTAATGCAATGTTTTGGTTTTTTTTATGCGAGACCACACAGTCTCTCACTGAGCTCCCACAGCTTCTTGGCTGTGGCGTCATCCTTGGCTTTAGCGTAGGCTTCTCTCACAGTGCAGTTGGAGAAGTAACGTCCGCTGAGGGGTTCGATCGCCTCCTGGAGGGCGCAGTGCAGCGTGGTCTGGGCTCCCTGCACCGTGTTCTTGAAGAAAAACACAGTAATGAGCTTCAGGACCAGTTGAAACCATGAGCTGGCGTTCCTCGCCAGCTCAGAGTTGATAGCTCCTGTAAAAACAGAAAATAAAGTGGAATCAGTCTTTAGTTGATGTTGTCAAAATAAACAGGTAAACACAAATTATTGCCATTCTAGCATCCTTTAACAATTCCTGTCCTCCTCCTACTAGCAGGTTGGTATCAGAGGATTAATTAACTCATAAAGACTTTCAGTCTTCAGTTTCCACGTCAATCCTTCCTCAACATCCTCAAAATGCTTCAATGCTCAGGTCGGGTTCAGCATACGCTGCAGAATTCAGTATTTCTTTGCATGAGGTTGGCAGACTCTGACTACTGACCTGGATGGAGGGAGTAGCAGGTGACCATGGTTCCCTGCAGTCTCTTGGCCAGCTCGTGGGTGAAGAGGACATTGCACAGCTTGCTGTCCGAGTAGACCTTCAGGGTCTCATAGAACGAGGTCCCCACTCCCAGAGCTTTGTGGCTGTTCAGGCTGTCAAAATCAATCTTTCCAAAGTTGTGTGCGGTAGACGCCACGTTGACCACCCTGCTCGGTCCACAGTCCTTCAGCCGCTCCAGCAGCAGGTTGGTTAACAGGAAGTGACCGATGTGGTTGACGCCAAACATCATCCCCAGTCCGTCCGCTGTTCGACCCTGCATGTAAATACCTGGAACAAAACACGGGGGAAAGTTTAATCCTGTTTGGAGACACGTTAACATCAAAACAAACGAGGCTTCAAACCATCTCTGTACGAGAAACTTAGTTTCTTTGATGTGCACACAAGCATAAGACAAGATAATCTTCATTCCCCAGATCTCATGTCTTCTGCAGTATTACAGCAGACCTGAGTTGACTGCGACCCACTTTTTGCCCATATAAAATCCTTCTCTGTCATTTAACTGTTCAACGTACCTATGAAATTTAAAATGGCTGCTAAAATTAAACTACAAATGAGCCATGTAGACAGATATGGAGACATTGCTATAAAAAGTGCTTCCTACATCGCATGGGTTTCAGACATTAGGTGGAAACTGAACAATCGAACCTGCGTTGTTGATGAGGATGTCCAGTCTGGGTTCGGTCTTCAGAAAGGTTTCAGCAAAGCTGCGAACAGATTTCAGACTGCCCAGATCCATCTGCATGAAGACCACCTGGCTGCTGCCGCTCTCCTGTGGGACACATGGAGCACTGAATGAATCCTTCAACATGAAAGTAATGCAGATAACCGTCTACCTCTGCTCTAATGGAGCCTGCC
Organism: Brachyistius frenatus; assembly: GCF_029030835.1. Classification (NCBI taxonomy): domain Eukaryota; kingdom Metazoa; phylum Chordata; class Actinopteri; family Embiotocidae; genus Brachyistius; species Brachyistius frenatus. The sequence continues at coordinate 791,766 of NW_027210759.1, forward strand.
ATTTATGGAACAAACAAATGGCTAGTATTATAAACTTGTGGCACATAATAACAGGCAGAAAGCATCCGTCTGAGTCCTTAGAAGCTGCTGCAGGACATCAAGTCAGTTTAAACAGAAAACCCTCTCTTGTTCATGGAAGAAACAGACACAATAGATTTTTACTCACTCTCTTGACCTCCTCAAGAGCAGCTTCTCCTCTCTGCTTACTACGACAGGCCAGAATCACTCGGGCTCCTCTTTTAGCCAGATCAATAGCTGTGGTCTTCCCGATGCCCGTGTTGCTGCCTGGAGAGCAAAAGTACATTTTAATTCCACATCATGGATTCTGAATTTGCATCTGCATCAAAACAGACATCATTAAACACGGTCACTGGAAACTAGAAGCTTTACTTACCCGTCACAATCACGGTTTTTCCATGTAGCTTTACTTTGCTAGTGCAACTCTTCCCCTTCACCACAATCTCATGATAAACATAAGCAACTCCAACAATGACACCCACCACCAGCAGAACGGCAAACATTTTCCCAGCCTCACAGCCTCACAGCCGACTGCCTGCATCTAGGAAGTCCAAGCAGTTTGTGCTTTTTAGACTTCAACATTCAAACAAACACACCCATTTCCTGCCTGGGCGTGGCTGTGCTCTCTCTTATCAGGTTTCAGCAGAGCGGAAGAACAGGAATTCAGAAAAGGGCCCAGGACAGACCACGTGACATGTTGACAGGCCAGCTAACTGTGCTGGGGTAGAAACAGCTGGTATGTCTGTTGAAGCAAGTTAGGATGATCTATTTCAACAAATAGAAGAACACAGGCCACATTTTAGGTCAACGTCATGGACACAGAGAAGCTGGCTGTAAAATACTGGTGAGTTTAATCAAAATAAAAACAAGGATGAGCTCTTCTCCTCTGCAACCTCCAGCATGTACCATCCAACAGGATGCTGCACATGCAAAGCATTTCATAAAAAAAAAAAATTAAAAAAAATAGAAACCCCGTATACAGTGTTCTCACTGTCTCAGTATTGTTGTCTATGTTAGCATGCATTAGCTTCCATTAGCTTCTCATTTGCTGCACTTTAAACTTTCTTTCTGTGGTGATGATATTTGACTTTATCATTTTCAAGTCAACACACACACACACACACACACACACACACACACACACACCACCCATCCAGCCTTATCAGTAACAGCGGGGGTAGCAGGAGAGGGCAGAAACATACAAAATGGTGTCTTAGGAGTCCCACCAACTATACACTCTGCAGATACAACTCAGCAGCTTACTGTAGGACAACATGAGCAACAGAAACTAAAGGATGACCGCCCTGGAGGCTCTGGAGAACATCCTTCATCACGACAGTGACATAGAGGAGGATGTGTCTGAAGATGAAGACCATGTTTAGGTCAATTCAGATTATAATGGGACTGATTATGAACCATCAGATGAGGAAAGTGATACACCAGTTCCTCCAAGCGAGACATTCGTGTCAGAAAATCTTGAAATACAGCGGTCATCCTCACCCGATACACATCAGCCGAGACTGTCTGCTGAAAATATTGTAAAGACAGCGCCAGGCCCAACCAGGATGGTAGTGACTCGTGTCACAGACATCAAGTCAGCTTTTGAGCTGGTCATTCCAAACTCAATACAGAAAGTCATTGTAGAAATGACTAATCTAGAAGGGACACGTGTTTTGGGGGAGAAGTGGAAGGAGCTGGATGAAACGCATTTACATGCAAATGTGGGGCTCCTTATCCTTGCTGGGGTCTGACCCTGAACAGCAGAGGTGTCTCATCTCTATTTATCTACATCACCCCATGAAAAAAAGTTTCAAAATGCAAATAACATTTTGGAAAAAATACATGTTATGGTAGACTAATGCAATTTACATGTATGTTTTTCCAGTGTACCTAAAAAATAGTTTGAACATGTATTTTTCATGAAAACGAGTGAGTTATCCTCATTGAACTATGATCTATGGAGGGGTGAATAACTCCATTCCACTAAACACTGATTGAATTGTTAGTAATGGTGTTGGTGATGAGGTACAAGCTATATTTATTAGGATTGTTTGGTTTCTGACAACTTTTGGATGATTAAACATGCATCATTGCTGTACCTAAGAAACGAACATAGCAGGAGGGTCAAACATGCTGTAATTCAGTCAGACAGTTATGTGGCAGCATAAAGTCCTGCAGAAAAAGCTCTGTAGCTTCAGTTAATGATCACATCAAACATCAGAATGAAGGTTGGAATGTTCCTGAAACTGGACAGTTCGAGACTTGAACAACAGCCTGGCCTGATAAATGTTCATTTGTGCAGCGGCTGCTGCTGCTCGGCTGAGTTTTGGGGGTCAATGAACCCAACCTACCTCGTGTCAACAGTGCAGGCTGCTGCTGGTGTTTTTGTGAAGTGGGGAATGTCGCCACGGCACACTTTGGGCCCCTTCATACCGATCAATGACCATCTGAACGCCACAGTCTCTCTGAGCATTGCCTCCGACCGTGTCCATCCCTCTACAGCCAGTTCACCATCTTCTAAAGGCTTCTTCCAGCAGGATAAAACACCTTGTGACGAAGGAGAAGTCATGTAAAACCGGTGTCATGAACATGAGAGTGGGTTCAACAGATGTGAATCCAGTGGAGCATCTTTTGGATGTGGTAGAGCAGGAGGTTGGCAGCACTGAATGTGCAGCTGACAAATCTGCAGAAACGATGTGATGAATCAAGTCAACGTGAATCAGAATCTCAGAGGAAGGTTGACACCGAGAACGGATGCTGTCTGAGTGCAACGGGAGGCCTGGTCCATTAGTGCAGGCTTCAATGTCCTGAGGCATGCAAGAGAAAAGTTTATCATACATGTTCAGGATAAAGTTAAAGGTATCAATATACTGTATACTGCAAATCCTCTAATATGTGCAATATATATAGGATGTTATTCTAAAAACCTTTAAATGAATTATGGTAATCCTTTTTAGTGAGACGGATGTGAGGAGGAGCTGTAAGGAGTTCAACTGTTTGTTTTTCCAAAACTTACTTTAGTGTTGATGTGAAAATGAAACTTATTATTCTAATAACCTTTCATCACGACCTGCAAATCTATCTATTATTAAATCATTCAAGTCATTCTCAGAAGTTTGATACATTAAAGAACAAAATGTAGTCATCTACTGACACCCAGGTCCGATAACATGTAGTCAACATCAGTTTTGTGACCACGGCCGCCGTCAGTGAACTTTTTACAACTGCAATCCTTTCAGAACCACTTCAGGTCGTGGGTTCGAACCTTCACCGCAGCAGTGTGGAAAAAACACCCTACAAAGTCCAGAGGAGCCACAAAAAGGACAAATGCAGTGAGTTTGTTCTTAGAAAATCTTTCTGTATTTACAGGTTTGAACAGACAAGCAGATACAGACAAAGAGTGCTTATATACAGAGCAGCACAAGATGTTAAAATGAGTGCTAAAACTATACGGTATTTACAGATGGACTACGGAGGAAAGTACAGACTAAGAACAGTTTTATCACAAAACTTCTGGTACTCTACACAGTATCACAAATTCCATGAACTGTACAGTTAAAAACCAAAAAATGGTAAATCTACATGAAATCCAATGTTTCTCAAATTGAGAGGCACTGAATTATATATATTTACATGGTATATACATATAGTGTATAAGCATGTATGTTGTCATACATATATAGCTACCTGTGGTGCAAAAGCAGCAAAACAAATTAGAATGTATGGAATTCAATACTACAAAATAAAAGGTTTGTGCTAAATGGGCTGACTGACAAAGAAAGGTTACACCATACATAACTAATATACTGGCAAAAAGAAAAATTGAGCGCAAGTAAATAATGTTGGCTCAAAGTCCTAACGGTGTGAAGTGAACACAAGGTTACTGTCAGTCATTCACAAACAGAAGAGATTGTCAATAATACTTCAAGTTCATGCAAAGATATAAACCATTAAAAATGAAAAAATAAACTTTTCCCTGTTGACCAACCAGCTGTGCAGCTTTCCCTTCATTGTGTCTCAGAAGGTGCAAAACAAAAGGAGGAGGGAGGGGTGTGTGTGTGTGTGTGTGTGTGTGTGTGTGTGTGTGTGTGTGTGTGTGTGTGTGTGTGTGTGGGAAGGGGGGGTGGGGGCTTCCTGTGTGGGTTACGGAACCGAGTTGGAGCGCAGTACCGGCACTTGGTGGGGAGGGACAGTCTCGGTGTCGGCCTCATCCTGGCTGGAAGGGCTGCTCGCCGTGGCAGTGTTGGGCGGTGCTGAGGTGGTGCCGGCGCCGGCCGTGCTGCTGCTGGTGGGCGTGGCTGTCTGCTCCTCTTTGGGCTGCTTACTGGCGAACTCTGTGATGCTGAAGACGAACTGGAGGCAGCCCAGCTTGATGTAGCTGCCGTGGTGGAGCAGCGCCGTGCCCTCCCAGCCGGCCCCGCTGCCTCCGATCAGGCTGGAGCTGCTCGCCTTGCAGCTGCACACCGGCTCAGCGCCGCCCTGCGGCTGGCTGCTCATCACGCCGCCGGCCGGCAGCAAACCCACCACGGAGCTCGGACCCTCGTCCTCCTCCCGCTTCTTACTGCGACCTGCACACAGAACACGGACAGTAAGTTGGAGACGAGCAGGCTGCGACAGGCCGACACTCCAACCAACAACTCCCTCTGCTGCTCAACCTGCTGCACTGCAGTTATTACCATACAGTAACAGTGCATCTGCCAGTTTTGCTCTCCGACATTCTGATATATGGAATTAGAGCAGCGGTATCAAAGCAGCTGAGACAAACAACACACATGCAGGCTGCAGCTGAAAAACAGCAAAACAACCCGATGAGGTGATGAAACATTAACGTCACTTCCTGTTGAATATCTTTCATGCTGCTGCCAGAAGGAACGAGACAGTCGGAGGATTTTTATGACGTGGCTCCAACTAAATTCTCTTCTACATTATTCACGAGAGAAATCACTATTAATGTCATCAACCATTTTGTTTTCACCTCGAGATAAACACAGACAGTACACATGTTTTATTTATTTTTTATCAGTGGGTTTGGTCTACTAACGCTGACTGGGCTCTACAGTGATGGTGGCAGCTGAGGCCTCAATAAGCTTAGAAGATTTTTTTTTTTTTTTTTAAACATGACACTGAAATGTCACCGACAAAAACTAACAGAAATCACACGAGTGGACGAAAACACATTTTCATCAGAAGACTAAATCAGGTACCGACATGAACACCGACTGGAGAAGTTCCACTTTGCTTCAGTGCAGACAGATCGTAGTTTTGCCATTTAATGCACTGCTCGTCATGTTATATGAATTCAGCTGCATCACAAAGTAGAGGACAACGTCTCAAACTTAGGAGGCGCCTGGATATGATGATTAGATATGATATTAGATATGATGATTAGACTGAGTGACAGAAAACAAACAATCTTTTTTGCACTCATTTACTTGATAGAGAAGAAAATCAACAGCAGGTCAGCTGCAGTGATAATAAGGCTTCTAATGTGTATATTTGTTCATATTTATAGTTTTTGAAGCTTATTTTCTAAGTAATGACAAGATTATTTTTAGATGGGCCTCCAAAAATTAATAATAAGAAGTGACTTTCAAAACTTGTGGGGAAAAAAAATGGACTGAATTTCATGAGAAGTTGAATGTCTATGTAGCTGGAGGTTTCTTTGGTGCGACCTCTAGTGGCACTCAGTGGTATTGCAACTTAAGGCCTCGTTATTCAGACCTTCAGCTGCTAACACTTTTATATAAAGTCAATGATCCTGCGCCAGAGTTTGAGTGACAGCTTCCTCGCCGGCCCAAACAAACAGAGCAGAGGTAACGGTGACCAAGCCAAACGCGCTCGCTGGAAAAACACCGAAATAACATGCACTCACGGATGATGCCTTGGACTTTGGCCACCAGGCCACTGGGTGGCGACGGCGAGGCCTTTTCAGAGAAGTCACACGAGTAGAGCACGTTGTCGACCGTGGTGCCGTGCTCGCTGTAGTTCAGCAGCTCGTAATGCTTGGTATTCTAAAAAAACAACAACAACACACAACCCATTTACACCGTGTCCAACAACAGCAGCAGCGCTTTGGAGAATTATACAACAGACCAATAATACATGTACATTTAAGCAGTGCAACAATGCAAAAAGCTCATACCTCATCATAGAAAATGCAGGCATGTTTCCCCGATATAAAGTTGCAGTGACCATAGTTTGTAAGGCACACATCCATGTCAGCACCTTCACAAAAACACGAGGAAGGCAGTGAGTGGCATTGTTCTGGCAATTCTGATGCAATGCTACAAAAACACACATTTCTAATACATCGCTTGGAGTTTCAGTCTAATGTCGGTCCAAATGCTGCAAGATGTTTCTATTGAGAAGTTGGAAACTTAAGCAGGGCGTCTGAACATTTTAGAAAACATCACTTAATGCTTTTTAAGACCTCCACAAGGAACATTTAATACCCTTCGAATGAATCAGCACCCAACCTGCAGGGAGCAAAAGGACCTTTATTCATCTGCAGCTGCAGCAGTGGGACTCGTAGATAAACGTCAACTGTGCACGTCTTACCGGATCCGATGTATAACGTCCTATAGCACATGCTGACAGCTCCTCCTTTTCCTGTGAGCGGGTAGAAGACAGCTCGGGCTTGCACCTTCTTCTGACCTGTGAGGAGGAAGGTGCAGGTCTTAATCCTCAGAAACACAGACAGTGGATTTCCATTCAGCGGGAAAAAAAACACACAAAAAAAACATGCTGACGAACGGATGGAAGTGCGAGAGGTGAGTCGGTGTCTTACTGTCAGGGCGGGGTGACGGGGTTTTGAGGGAAGCGCCGGTGGCCGGGGGAGGGGGAGTGCTGGGAACCTTTGGAGGGAAGAGCTGCTGGATCCTTTGATAGGCCAGGAGCTTGATCATCTCTGCGTCCAGTTTGTCCAGCTCGATCCCTGCACACGCACACTCAACCGTTAGCAGGGAATCACCCAAGTGGTGTAATGTTGTCACATGTCAGTGCTGAGTCAGCACACTCACCCCCGTCCTCCTTCCCCTCCTTCATGCAGCTGGACAGGTTGGTGATGGAGGAGAGGGCGCTGGGCAGCAGTGAGTCCTTCAGTCCAGGACCAGCTTTTATATCTGTGGAGGAGAAACACAGCATGTCATTAACCAGCTGAGGACTGGATGGAAACAATCAGTCATTGAATGAATGACTGATTCATTGACATACTTAACTCCTCAAATGTGTTTTTAAAAACAGACTTGATTTGATACCCTTAAATAAGAAGTATTTGATGTCCTGCAGTATTTAATTTCAATATCTCAACTCTAGAATTCTCCTTTTATTCTGATGAATGCGTTTGGACCAGCTGGTGTCCCTTCGTACTGTTTCAGGTACCTTCCTGTCAGTATATCTGATGGTTGTGTGTGTGGTTTTAGTAACTATTGTGCTCCTTACACGCATAAAATCAAATCAACGGTGTCCCTTTTGCACCAGTTTGACACTGTCCAAACAATGTAATCCCAACCGGCACCCTAACTGACAACCGGTACCTGAAGTCCAGCAGCGCTGACGTCAGCACATCCTCACTAGACCAACGAGCATGAACACCATCTGCTGAACAATGTCTGAATCAACTTGGACGTCTCTGCCAGACCGTTCTCCACCGCATCTATACATCACGGTGCTGCAGGGGAAGAATCACTCGGACTGCTGCTGCACTTTAAACAAACCACAATCTTTGGCCAGAATGCAGCGACAGCACGAAAGAGTGTCGGGGGGGAATTTGCTTTGGTGGTAGGAGAATCAAAATGTCTTCATCCCCATTGAAGACATGAAAGAACGAAGCGGATCCAAATCTTTAAACAAATCTTGCCATTTTCAGTATGTAGGTTGTTGTTGTTTCCTGTTGTCATGGCGACTTTGAAAACAGGAGGAGAGTATCGAGTAAAACACAGCCGGCCAACGACAAGTCTTTACATCTGCAGAGTCAACTCAAAGAAGACTAAATGTTTTTACTGAACTGTAGACCGACCACCTCGGAGCAGTAAGAAGGTGCATGAACTTTCAAAGGATCATTCAACTTTAGAACAAACCCGTGTATGATGCAAGATCAGTTCAGGTGAGCGTGGAGGGTTCGTTAATACTCCTGCTTTCATGACCCGTTTGAGACATGCCGACCTTTCCATGGTGTTGGACAGCACAACATCACGATGTACGTAGGGTTTCTGTGACATCCGGCAGGTTTGAAGCCAAACACGAGGTGCTTTGGCTCTTTTGGATAACAACATAAGAGTTAAGGATTCTGTATCGCCCACATGTACTTTGAGATGTTTTGCTCTGCCTATGTGCTTCCATTGTGCTTCATAACTTTTCACATCAGCGGTTCCTGCAACTTTTTTTTGTTTTCTGTGGCTCCTGCGAGACATTTCTGTGTTACCTGAAATAACTCTTAAGAGAAAAGGGTATTTAATGAAAGCAAGACTAAAGCAGGACAAAGGGGGCGAAGATATAAGATAATACTACTTTGCATTGTTTTGTGGACTACAGTCACGTTCCTTTGCTTTGTCTCACTCTAAGCTCGTGTTTGGAGACACAGGTGGAGGACGAACAATTGGCGCTAGTGACAATTCTAAGTTTCAGTATTTAAAAATAAATCTTTTGTTGACTCACGACGAAGGCATACATCTATCAAAAATGTAATGCATCATAATATGCAGCCCTAGTGTGTGCATAAAGACTGCAGTGATGATATTGCTGCAGTTCCCAGAGAAGGTGAGGATGCGTACCTGGGGCGGGGGATGACGACCCCAGCTTGGTCAGGTCGCGTTCCTGGTTGCCTTTAGGTGCGTCTGAGCGGGAGCTGCTGGTGATGGAGTAGGGAGCTTTTTCATCGCAGCTAACACGCTCCTCCTGGGGCTGTGTCTGGCTCCTGTGGTTCTGCAGGCCGCCGTGGGGCCATATCGTCGGGGCCGAGGGGCAGTTTTTCTGAGCACAGGCCTCTGTAGTGCTCCCGGGCTCCTTTTTAACCGTTTCTGTTCCTATGTGGTTCACCAGCGGGGGGGAGGGAACCGAGTCTGGGGGGGCTGAGCACAGCTTCAGTCTGTGCTGCAGCTCAGCCTGCCTGCAGGAGTCCGAGGCACTGTTACAGTCCACGGGTCCGTTCGCTTTGGGGGGCTGAATCTCTGCTCGAGGTCCGTTGGGTTTCCTGCAGTTCTGACAAGGTGTCACGCTGCATTTACAAACACCCAGCTCTGCTGGGGGGTCCCTGGAGAGTGAGGCCCCCTTGGGGTCGACAGGTGTACTGCAGGGTTTGGAGCAGAGTTGAGGGTGGGAAGTCCTTCCTAAAGAGGCCTGAGTTTTCATGTCTTCAGATGTTATGCATGATTTGGTACTGGCTTTTTGCTCTGACTCCCAGTCTGCTGATGACACTGTGGAGGGGGCCTTCTGCTTGATGGAGATGTGTCGCATGATGCTGCACTGGAGCGCGATGACGTCTTGAAGCCACTGTTGAACACAGAAAAACTCGGATTTACCACCAAGATCAACCATCAGTTCACAGGATTCTAGTTAGTTAGACTGTGTGGGGGTTGGGGGGGGGGGGGGGGGGGCAGCTGTCTGACTAAAAACTAGGCAGTTTCACATCATTTTGCACTATTGTCATTACATCATGGATCGAAAAATAGATGGTCTGCTATGAAAACAATAATCACCAGCCGTTGATAAAACAAAGCTGATAGTAAAGCTATAGCTAGTTAGCTGCTGCGCTGTGTTGTAAAACCCTGTCCTGTCGAATGGACCATATTATAAACCAGAAGAATCATCATCAGGAATTTTCTTTTGTGGCAATGGTTTTAAATCTTAAATCTGGAATCATTTCTGAACACATTTGTGTACCTGAGTCAGGGAAAAGAAAAAAAAAGAAAATCATTATTTCTTGTTATGCCTGTTGATAGTTTTTCTGATAAACACGTCCAGTTTGTGTCAACATACTATTTAGTTGAACCAGTTTAAATCCAACGTGTCCTCAGACATCCATAATAAGAGCAAATGCCACTCGTCATTTAACACGCCAACGAGCTGCGGCGCTCATAATATCACATCTGATCAACTTGGGATGCATATTTTTGACACAGCGCATGCAAGTCAGTGGTGTGAGTGACTGTTATCAGACTAATTGAAGCAACATATCGGAGCAGCTGTGTAAGGTGCTGCTTCTCGTCCTACCTCCTGCTGCTCCGTCTCTGTGGTGAGGTGCTTGGAGGGCTTTCGGTCGGGAATGCCGCTACAAACCAGCTCCAACTGACGCACCCCCGCTGGAAGCAGCATGGGGGGAGGATTCTGGTACTGGGACTTGATGGCATCGGGCACCTGAGTAAAAACAACGATTATTTTAAGATAAGACTTCATTAATCACAGGGCGTCCAGGACACGGTAGAAAGATAAACACAGAAAAAAATACACATCCAATAAAAATAGAGTAGAAGAGGTGATCTAACGGCTGTAAATTTGAATTTTGTCATTTATTCTAATGCCTCTGAACAAACGGGGTATATTTCATACTCCTGATTTTGAGGTAACCTACAAAGGTAGGTTAATATCCGAGTACATTCTTGTTTGAAGTTAATTTCAGATGCAGACAAAGAATTGTTCAGTCAGCATGATATTTAACATGCAAAATTAATGCATAAGAATCCAGTTTTGAAATGCTGAATCAATGCACAACTGTAAAAGGCTCTTAGTTATTCAATGGATCAGTTTCCTTCCCGTCTATCTGTGCTCCAGCAGCCTGGACCAACACAAAAGGCTGACTACAGCGTGCTGCGGCAGCCGGACTACCTTGATGCTCTTCTTGCTGTGCTGGTGAGAGTTGCGCCGGTTCGGTGCGTTCTGCCGATGGACTCGACGCAGGAAGTCCAACTTGACGGCGTGCTGCGACATCCTGTCCTGGAAGTGGTCGAAGAGCTGACAGCGGTTGGACAGACTCAGGCTCCTCTGATTCAGCTGAACGGAACAGAAACAAGCGAGGTGAAAAAAAACCAATCGTTCGTATGCACCGTCAGACGTTTGTTTACGTCTGACGGTGCATACGAACGATTGGTTTTTTCAAACAAACAAACAAAAAACGTTGTTTAGCTTACCACTAAGTGCTCAACATGGTTTGGACACATCCATTTGCCAGCAGGTAAAGCTGTGAGAGGAGGGTCCAGACAGTCCATGTGGAACAGAAGGGGACAATAATCACACTGGATCAGTGGAGCCAACCTGCAACTCCTTCAAGGAGGAAATACAAGCAAATCAGTACAAGATGTGGGACGCTCACGGTCTGAGTGTAACTCTGTCACTGCTGTAAGCTGGCAGTTCTAACCTGTTGCATGAAAAGCAGACTTTGACTGGCAGGGGCACCAGACCATTGGGATCCAATTCGTGCTGAGGCCTCCTGAACGGCTTCCCGAGTAGCTCCTCCTTTCTCCTCCGTTTACTGCTCCCTGCAAATCCATACCGCACCACAACATTTCACAAGAAGTACAACCTGGATGCACTCACACCGTCACGTATCTAAAACTTTAAATGCTTAACAAAGGTACCTTGCGTTACTATGGCAACCTTACGTTATGTTACCTTAAAGTACCCACTCCCACTCACTCACTCTGAATGATGACGTATGAATTCTAGCAGATACAAATACAGCATCATTGGTCATTCGGACTGACCTGGCAGTGCAGTGGTGCAGGTGAGCTCACTGGGCAGCTGGAACTGAGTGGGATTTCTCTCCATAGCAGCTGCTATTAAAAGTTGAAAGGGCCTCTTCAGGAGGCGCGGCGTCGGAGCCGATAGCGTAGCACCCTCCAGCTCGGCGGCCTGAACTTCATCTTCAGGCTCCGCCGCCTCTTCCTCACCGTCGTTCTGCTCCTCTGAGGGCGTCGGGGTGGACGACGTGTTGGACGTTGGAGTCCCGGGCCGACTGCTCGGTCTGCTGCTGGTCCTGCGGTCCAAAAGGCGTACCTGGGCCACTCGAAGGCCGGGCCCCGCGGCACCGGCCCCCGGAGGAAGACCGTCGAGTCGCAGTGGGCCGGCGTTGAGCTCCAGCTCCACGGCCGGGGACGCCGACCGCTTTGACGAGGACCTCTCCGGTAGGCCGTTGGTCTGTTCGGATTTTTGCTCTCGCTTCTGGCAGCAGCAGCAGCAGCAAAAAAAAGAAAAAGAAAAAAAGACCAAAAACACAGATTTCTCAGTCCACACATCACACGGCTCTGCATTTCAACAGCGATGTGACAGGAACCTCGGTTCAGGATCGGGTACGTGACAAAGAAGAGCCGCCTCACCTTTTTTCGAACATTGCAGCGGTGACACATCCACTCCCCCGGAGGAAGCATCTCTTCACTCAGAGGTGGGTTGCTGTAGTGGAAAGATAAAACACCAATCATTAGTGAACAGGTTGATATCTAATGTCAGCAAATCAATTAAACCCATCATTCAACATCTGTCTATGCAGTCATGAAGTGATGTTTCACAATTAACTTGTCTTAATTTCATTCAAAGGACATTTTTGAGGTATTTAGTTCACATACAACATTACAAAAGAAAAACTATTTCTGAGAATAAAAGTAAACTGGCTCCCTCTGCCTCCATCTAGTGGATCAAAAACTGCACTCCAAAATAAAGTCTGCTCAAGGATGTGCAAGACTGTTCATAGTTCTATTAAAACAGCTGATAAGATTTTTTTTGGTATTTATTTCAGTTAATTGAAGATTCAAACTGTTCTAATCAACTGTACTTACCAACAACAATTAAACATTTCCAGTGAAGTGAGCACAGCAAATTCCACCATAATTCAAAGGTAAAACTGCTGAAGTTGAAAGAAATGGTGTAATTATGGTTGGAAGCACCCATGTGGGAAGTAGCTGACAGAACAACACGGAGTCAAAGAGAGCAGTGCAATGACTGATTGATAAAGTACAGAACTTTTATTCACAGCCTAAAATCTCCCATTCACAAGCAAAGACCGTGAAAAGTCCACATCTGCAGAACAAACTCAAACAGGAAACATGGCAGCAGCAATGCGCGCAGTTATTATAAAGATGATACCATCTGCAGGCCTGATCATATTTGGATAAACTATTTCTGTTTGGTGGTTTCCAGGTGACAGTCTGAACTGAACTCTTCCAAATGCCTCAGTTGAAATGATCGTGCAGGCAGATGTTGAGCAGAGCCGCTCCGGCACCGGACGAACGTCTGCGACACGTCCAGCAAACCGTCCCTCCGTGTCTTAAAGAAATCAAACCTGTCCGTGTCGTTTCTGAGCACCTTTCCCCACCGCTCACAGCGGAATATTAAAGCTTGGTAAGATGGCGGTGGAGAAGGGGAAAAAAAAAAAAAAAAGAGCAGGAGGTCGCCATATTGTAAACAGAGGCAGACTCGACTCCATTTTTAGCAGCAGCGGCTCCGCTGGCTGCAGCCGCGGCAGGAGGGGAGGACCGACTGCAGGCTAAATCCAGCCTTTATCAGACAGGCTACACGTATTCACTCCCTTCAGCCCCAGTACCGCGTTTTAAAATCAGTTTATGTTCTTTATAAACCTCCAAATAACGTGATAAAAGAGACACCGCATATATAAATGGCACACTTCCCTCTCAGTGAGGAAACACACCTGTTTTCCACGTTAGATTTAAATCGAGATAACATTTACACCTTGTTGTCTTTCCTCAGCCAATAAACCTCAACTATAAGGCACCGAAACTCAGCCGGAAATATATATAACTGTAAAAATGTGTTAATTGTGCGTACAGGTGAGTTAATATCCAACTGGTCAAAGTGCTGACGAGGCTAATCACCATCCGTTGGCTTGTGTGGGAGAACAATGTCAAAAACAAAGTTGGCATTTAACTGAAATAACCGCGGCTTTGTGTGCTGAATAATAACTGAGCTGGTCAAATATAATTCACATACTTTCCAATATATCTTATTCATTTCTGCACATGCAGCTGAAGGAGCCTCCAAGTTGTTGCATGCATAACTTGCCACTGTGCAACCAAGGCTTTTTTTGTATTATTCAAATGAGTGTAACATACCAGCACTGGAGGTGGAAGGCTGCAGGGCAGTGGTCGCAGCACAGCAGGTCGCCCCCCTCCCGGCAGCTGTCGCAGGTGTCGTGGTTGGTGGCCCTGCCGCTCCTCCGGACGTCTCGCACCAACTTCCGACTCCTCTTCTCCACCTCCTCGGACTTCGGGGGCGCCAGCAGCGTTTGGATTTGCTGTTAAAAAGTTGTTCAGCTGTTTAATGTTGACATTCTGTCTACTGATGTGTAAACTGTGTGCATACATGTTGGAGAACGTGCAGCTTAGTGCCCCGCTATGTCGGTTTCATGCGAAACGGAAAGACGAGCGGGGACGTTAACTTGTGGCCTCCATTACCGACCCGGACTACCGAGCGAGCTAGCGAGGCTAAGTCCTTGGCAGCAGGCTGCAGTGGTGATACATTCAGTTTAAGTTGTGGGAAATACATGAAAGCATCAGCACTGTGAGGATATCTGAATAAGTTAAGGCCCTCGAGCAGAGCAGGCTCACCTCCATTAAGCCCCCAGAGGTATCCAAATCGTACACAATCGTCGGGGTCTCCATTTTGTCCCACATTCATCCAGGAGCAGACGTTGCAAAAAGGAATTCGCAATAGAAGTGCCTTGGGGACACAACACCGGAGGGACGCCTGTGAGAAATGTCTTTTTCCAGAAATGTTTTGACCAGCGGATGGCTGGCCAAGCGGTGCTAGCTGGCGTTAGCTGGCTAAAAGGGGCTAACTACGAAGGCAAGACGTCAACCAGTCAAGGTTGTGAAGCAAGCGGGCTCGCTTAGCCTCCAAACAGACAACAAAAACTCAAAGTAATCGCGTAATTAAAACGCTGGCTCCTGAGCACCACGTTTTGGTGTGCGAGTTTCACGAACACGTACAGGATTTGATATCAAAAGACCGCTCCTCGTCGCTACAAAACCCATCTGCGGCCTAGCTGGCCAGCCATGATTCTTGTTTCTGCTCCTGCGAAAAGGAGCCTTGTAAATGTGCAAACCCCTCCGCTCCCATTGTCAACACAAGATGTAAGCAAACAAATATCGGCGGAAATTCGGCTCGTCGCAGTCCAAAGCACGGTTTCCGATAGCGTCCGGAATGTACAATCCTTAAATCGGGTATGTGGAGATGCAAATTCGGTTGATGTTATTGTTGTGAAAGGCTCTGCATCTACCAGGCTGCTAGCAACATCCTTTACCAGTTGGCGCAACCGCGAACCGCCGGACACGCATGCGCACTATAACGGATATAGATTACGAATATGCATAGATTGTAACGAGGAGCTATTAGCCGGTGTAAACTGCATCCGGCTGCTGTACTTTTCCCGGAATTACCCAAACAGATACCACTTGTCCGGTTACAGTCTGCCTCTTCTACTGCTGTCTGCTTACACCTGCTGCGGAGAGCGACGTGTCCCGCTGCTCGGGCTTTGTTTGGTACCGATAGCTCTTCCTCCGCTAGCAGTTGTGAAGGCAGCAACACGGGAAGCCCTCGCTGCTCCTCACTGCTCCTCGCTGCTAAATCACTCCACCTGCTTTTCTTTTGTTAAAGTTGTACTGCTCCTAAACTGCTCTCCTCCGTCCCAGTACGGCCGTTTTACTTCATCTATTAATCCAGTCTTGAGTAAAAAAACAAACATTTCTCCTCGATCTTTTTTTCTTTTTATTCTTTTTTTTTTTTTTTTTACGGCTGCAGAAAAACCAGGAAAGAAAAGTTGAAGGATGCCATTTAAAGCTTAATGCAAAAATAGTTTGACACATACATAAACAAACAAATAGCAGGCTATATAATGCCCTACTTGAACATTACTCAAGTCAGTGATCTTTTGATGTTGACTGAATGTCACCTGTGTGGAGGCACATACATATCTGTTCACGGCTCTTTCTCAGAAACAGATCTTAATGGTCCTTCTAGCTGACGGAGATATGTTTATGTGCATTTACCAATACACACCAGCAGAAAAACAATAATTTGGTTCATTTGGCTATGCAGCAAACTATACCAGGCTATGTTTCACATGTGGCATGACCACGGGATTTAAAACACCATCAGTTCTCTCAGCTTTTACTGCAGGTCGGTCGTTGGATTCAGGCCGTCTCAGTGTCTTCTGTCTCTTCATGTAAATCCATCACTGACCCCAGATCAGGACTCTGTCGAGGCAAACATCTGTTGTGGAGCTTCTTCTGGATGAAGATAGCTCTTTGTGAGTGGCTGTATAACAAAAGATGAAATTAGTGCACGATGGATGAAATTCTACAGAATTGAAAACATTCCTTGTGTATTAAAAGAAGAAAAAACAACCAGATGCCTCCCTGATTATATTATATGATTGATACAAATTTCAATATCTGAAGTAAGGGAAATGTTCTGCACAGCATGTGTATATAATATAGCTCAATCAGACAAATGGGAGACAGCCTACATCAAGTACAAATCACAAAAATCACTAGCAAATAGCAAAACACCTTGAAGTGTGCATATGAAGGGTGTGCAATTTCCATTCTTTGGGGGAAAAAAAGTAAGGACATTAAAGAGGGCTAATATTGGTGCCTATGGGGGGCGTGTGTGTGTGTGTGTGTGTGTGTGTGTGTGTGTGTGTGTGTGTGTGTGTGTGTGTGTGTGTGTGTGTGTGTGTGTATCTCATCAGGTATGTACTTTACAAACCTTTGAAGTGTATACAAGAACAAGAAAGATGATTAACAATAAGAAAACATTTGTTCCTTAGTCCGATCTTTGAGTCCTCCTGCTCATCAGACAACTAACACACAGTTCCTGGTGGGTTGCATTGCAGTGACAGCAAAACTTTTCCAAGTAAAAATCCCCAAAATGACGGTTTAAATTAAGATTCAATGCCATGTTGGTTCAGATAACACTTCCCTGAATAATCACCAGCAGAGGGAGGCATTGCTCTGTTGTGCTTGGAAGCATAAATGGACACATTTTTATATTTTAATGTTTGTTTTAATTTATTTGAATTCAAAAGTGTTATTAGCCCTCTTACACATGTGTCAAATGAAGGCCCACATACATCAAAGGTTCTCCTATTATAAGAAAAATCTGTTGGAAATACTGTAGATCACACTCTTAATTGAAGAAGGCTTTATGAATTGTTGACATTAATTTCAGTTTAAAGTAGCCCTGTAGAAGAGATAGGATTCACCACAGAGGAAGGGTTTCCGCATCCTACATGCAACATGTCTTTTGGATCCAGTAGTTACACTTTTGACATGAAAATAATTTCCATATTCATAGATTATGGGTTTTTCATTGAGGGAGGAAGCATAGATGTCAGATAACTAAACTTTTTTATTATTTTTTTTTACTAGGGACAAATTTTTACTCAATGCATTGTATTTTTACATTAGGAACTAGATGCAATCTGCACTCTTAATCACACCAATAATAATGCAATTTGCTGGGTTTATTGTCCAGACAGGGAAACATTAATCCACCAGCACAACACCTGACTGTCTTGAATTGTTGAAGAAAACCACTGATGTTGCCACTGATCCAGAGGTCTGGAACCAGGCTGGGCATGTTGAGCCATCTTCTGCTTCAATGCTCCCAACCATGTTCGGTTTGACGAGTGATGAGGTCGTTCACCTGCACAACAGTCAGACCTCCGGGATAATTCATGTTCAAACCGCAGTCATGTGTTCTACTGCAGGTTTACAGAGCATTTCTTTCACTGTTCTCTAAACTCTGTTAGAGACAAACATGGTGCATCATGTTGACCAGCAGATGCATCACCATGTGTTCACGTCACAACTTCATTACATTCATTTATGTTGTGGAGTCACAGAGGAGACTCGGTGAAACTTACTACCTTGGAAAACAGAGGAGTTCATGTTTAATTCTATCAACATTATATTACTTCTAAAATATGAAAGAAAAAGAAAAATCATGCATTATTTTAAATTCATTCATTCATGTGGTGTCTCATACTACTCTACCTTTGTGCACTTGTACCATAGTTTTCTTTTTAAACTTAACAAGTTAATTGTCTAAAGTGTCTTAAAGTATAACAAAATACAATTGTATCGTTCTTGTTATGGTTATTACTACTATTACAGAGCTGAGTAATTCAATATATCACTTTTTGTTAAAGACAAATAATTGTAAATAATTAAAAAATTTCTGTATTTGATTTGCTAATGTCTTCACATCATGCTAGAGGGAAGGAAGAAAAATGAGTGAAACCGAAAACCTGCATTTTTTAAAGTTTTATACAAACGCACACAAACCATTCACTCACAACACACATTGTCAAAGTTTTTTTTTGGAACAATAACCTTTATTGAAGATGTCTGTGAAGTAGCTTAATCCATACTTTATGTACAATGAATCAAAAATAGGTTAATTATTATCATTGTCGTCACACCAGCTTGCATGGATAAGTATTTTCATTGGACAACATATACCGTTTGTTTGAATGACAGTAGTGGTCTCAATCCAAACAGCCAGTGGCAACATGAGCTGCAGTTCCACTCGGTGTGCATGTTCCTTCAGCGTCAGAGAAAGTTTGATGCATGAAATATCAAAGTGTTCAAACTGAATTTGTGAGGCTGATCTAATGCTGACAAATCAAGTAATTCGGCATGTTATATACGAACATGTGGAATCAGTATTGTCATTTTAAAATGCCAATTGGAACATGTGATTTCCCATGGGATCTGCTTGTTGTTGAATGAAGTAACTGATAACATGATATACCGTCTAATCTTCATCTAAATGTTACCACTACTTTTTAAAGAAATGCCTCAACATCCTGTCAAATATGTTGTTTTGTATAGTATTTGATATCTTTGTCAGTGAGATGGACAGGTTGATACTAATTTCATGTCTGTGTTTCAGGTACAGAGCTAGAAACAGTCACGGTGAGCTTAGCTTAGCCTAAACAATTGAAAGCGGTGGGAAACAGCTAGCCTGGCTCTGTTGAAAGTGGCAAAACATGTCTACCAACTACTGTACATGGACAACATGACAGAAACCACTTCTCACTTCTGCTGACTCAGGTTGCAAACGACATCAGCAGTGGAAAATGGCAGCACCCATTTCTACAATATTTGGAGTTCACTTTTGTGAAGTGGGAGGAAGCATTAGCCATCTTTATACTAGATTGGATCATCAGAAGGGTCATTCTGTTTGTGATTGGTTGTGGGAAGTTTTTTTTGGATCATTCTTTTTTTTATCTCAACATAAAACATTGCGGAGTTTTTGTTACTTAACAGTGATGCACAAAGAATTTGGTCTTATTTTAATTGACCTTCACGGTTGCCATATTTTTTTCTTATTCATTATTATCTCTAAATGGGAAGGTTTAGGTTGGGGACAAGTTGACTGAAAGATAAACTGTCAATCAAGCAGTGAATACTTGACAATCAATCGCTGCTGGATAGAATTTTGGAGTCTTCCAGTTGATCCAATGCAGCTCCGACCATGTTCACACAGTGTATTATACTAACCAAGCAATTTGTAGACAATGAAGCCAGATGTGTAACTGGCTTCATATCTAAAAATGCAATTCCAATAAAGGCCACTAAATACTGGCTCCAAAAAAAAAAATCCCTGGCTGTAACTGACCCACCATAAAAAACAAAGAAACAACTTCTCTCATGAAATACTGAGTAAGCTATATTGAAGTAGTGATTATGGTCTTAGTCTGTAAATTCAGGCCTCTAATAAGTGTGCTCGTGGTCGTGTTGGAATTTATTAATCTGTTAATAAGGTGTGACTTTTAACATCTGCAATGTTTCCAGAGTGTGAAAGGCGACACCCCACACAGTGTCTTTGGGAGAGACACTGAGCCCCAAAGTGCTCCTGATGATGAGCACCAAGGGTGTGTGAGTGTGTGTTACAATGGGAAACATTGTAAAATGCTTCATAGACCCTCGAGGTAAAAGGCAGACCACTTACCAGTGAAGACCCACCAGAAGGAATCAGGGAGCTTGCTAGCAAACACTGTATAAAGATGCAACCTACAAACCACAAATTACTGCTTTTAAATTTTTCTGTTCATATAGAAGCAGTGTAAAGAAACAGGATGCCTGCTGCCCGTCATACTAAGCTGGGCTAACTAGTATGTCCTGACTCTATCTCTGTACTGAACATACATGAGAATGATCAATCTAAACACCTCACTCTCAGAGATATTTCTTTTAGGGCCTTTTATTTAAGGCACATTCTGATTCCTTTCTTCAAGAGGTTCGTCAGAAGAGCAACATTTTCAGGCGTAATCTGATGAAAGCTAATGCGGTTATTTTTCTGTGATATCAGATCTTATCTATCAATCCATAAGCATTATTCTTTTAATAGTGGCAGAAGAGATATAGTGTTTAATGTACATAACACAACCTAATGTCTGTGGTTATATGCACTTAATGGCACTAGTTTTGCATCGGTTCCCTCCGCTTTCTGAGATGGTACTTTGCACTGAAAGTTCTCAGGATGCGAGCACAGGATTAAAAACTGTACAAACTGCTGCTGCTGGACCGTTACTGTTGAGCTAGAAAAATAATCCGGTGGTCCCAGCTTCTCCAGGGGTGCTATGGTGTCCTCTGTTGAGTAAATAAAAGGGAGGCTCAAATTCAGTGTGCAGAGAACAGGGTGGAGGCGTCGAGAGAGTCACCAAAGGAGTGAGTGTGAGGGATGTTAAAAAGGCCAGCAGGCTTGTTATCTGTCCAGTCTGAAACACACACACACACACACACACACACACACACACACACACACACACACACACACACACACACACACACACACACACACACACACACACACACACACACACACACACACTGGCGTCTTCAGATTGAAACCTCGTATTCTCTTGTGTCCTGTGAAGACAATAAACACATTGGGATTCAAAACCTGTCAAATATGATCTTAAACCTGAAAATAGAAGGCCCACAAACAATACGACCCGATCTACGTAATAATGAAATGAATAATAGTAAAACTGAGTCATTCTCATTTTTGTAAGGGAGAGTGCACACTGGCACAAACTGACAGCACAGCATGACATATCAATGTCATGTCAAAGGTCATAGAAAAGACATCCTGATAAGAAATGGGACTTATCTTCCAACACAACACAGAAATGTGAATGATAAGACATTTCTGAAATGGTGGATGAAATATTCATATTTACGTCAGTAAAACTGCAAAATGCCACAATAAGTCGTTAGAGGTGAGTCTAGCATTTAAAATGTTACTTAAGTGAACATATGTAACTATAATCAACAATATGTTCTTTTAAGTATTAAAAGTAAAAGTTATTTATTATTATATTATGATTACTCATTCATTAACGTGTAGCTGGTTGCACTTTTATCCCTGAATTAAACGAGGGATTATTTGTATTATGGCTTAATCGGCTAACAATTCAAAGAATAGTAAACCATCGCAATTACTCAGAGCCAGAAGTGACCATAAAAAAATAAAATGAAATGATGACATAAAGCAGTAAATCAAAATGAGATATTTTAGGTAATTTTATGTAAAAAAAAAAAAAAGATACCAATTTACAAATTGTTAGAGCTCTATTTCTTTCTTCAAGTTTTTGTCCTCTGAGCTACTTTGACTAACTGAAAGTGAGTAGCTCTGGGAAACTGTAACATTTATTCACATTGCTGAACTCCACCAAACCAGCTGAACAAGTTTCTTTTATGTGAACAATAACAAAATGATACTCAACACACACATACCCAACAAGTAGCTTGCGAGGTACAGGTTGGAGACCCCTGATCGATAATAAAGCATCATACTTTGTATGTTTTTCATGTATGTTGTGTGAAAAAAAAAAAAATCTGTAAAGTAACTACAGCGGTCAGATAAATGTAGAGGATGAAGAACACCACTACAGGTGCCTTACATTTGTGCTTGAGAAAATGTACTTTGTTCCACACCTTTATCTCTGGGGCTTTCAGTCCTACGCCCACTGAATACATACATATTTATAATAAAAATGTCTAAAATAGCATCATACTGGTTGTCAACAAATTTTACTCAAACAGGAGGACATTTGCTGGGGACAATTTTCAGCAGTGGATTAATCCATAATTGGATTCAGAAATGCAATGTGTGTTCATGATAATAAAGGAACACGTGACCCGGTTTGTCAGTGGGACTCACTGATTTTTTTTTATATGTTTATGAGCTCGATGCTGCAGAGCAATATGATCTATCAGGCTATAACACGCACACACACACGCACGCACGCATGCACGCACGCACACACCCAAACACATATACAAACGCACACCCACCCACACATACAGACACCCCCCCCCCACTGACACCCCCCCCCCCCCCACACACACACACACTTGTATTTTAAGTCCATGACACTTGATACTTGAAAAGCTGTGTAATGGTTCACGTCGAAGTATTGACGACAGGACTACTCACCTCATTGTTCTTCGGGACGGCCAGCATGGAGGATAAAGAAAAAGCATAACTCAGCACACAGAAAGAACGTCATCAGTTGTAATGATGCTGAACTGTTACCAAGACCCACAGATTGGTAGTTAATTCTTAGATTCTTCAGCTTCTGTTCAAATAGTTGCTTTAGAGAACTTGTGCTTTACGGAGGTTGTGATCCAAATAAGATGTTTCCTGAACTTAACATGAAAAGGTTTGAGTGTGACAACATGTCAAAGTAATTTAAAGTAACTTTACTGTGTCCCAACATGCAAAGCTGTAGCTGCTGACAAAGGTACCTTTACTAAGTACTAAGAACAAATGCAAGGGTGCAAATATGGGATTTTACACTTTTTTGAAGATAAACCAGAATTATTGTTATAAATGTATTGTTAGAAGACTGCAGGCCTTAATGCTTCTTGTTGTCTCGTGGGGATTTTGGCCAAATATTGAACAATTAAGATAATTTCTACCTCTAAAAAGCAAAGTTTTGTCAGCAAAACAAGTTTAATGTTTGTCACGAAAGCTGACCTTCACATGGGTCCACCAGGAAAAGCCCCAGGGTTAAATAACTAGGATAATAGAAGGCTGTTGGGCCACTACTGACCATACCAACCTTCATTCCCATAAAGTATGATTCAAACTGCACCCGCTTCCTGACCCAATGTTCACTGTGCGTCAGTTAGTTTCTGGTAAATCTATTAATCACAAATTTGTTGACAAATATATGCCATGGCAGCAAAATATAAACTAAAATATTATTTTAAAACTAGATTTGGTCCCAGTGCCGACCCTGCACTGTAACCACAATGTACTTTAGTGGTGAATATACAGCATCAAATAGCATTTTTGCATGTGATCAGCCGATCAAAAATGCCTCTGGTGCTGGAAGTAAATGTCATTTCTCATGTTATGTGACACAGTTAGAGCATGTCTCTGGCTTGGATTGACAAGGAACCGCCCAAGTCCAATCATTAGTCAAACAGAACAAGTGTTCAAAATATCTGGGGTTTTTTTTATTTAAAAAAAAAAACGACAGTAAAAGCTTGTGTACATAAAATGATCAGACGGAAAATTAACATCCAATCACAGAGCTATAAATTCTGCCATGTGAGCTGCGAATGGCAGGCAAGAGATACATATTAAGTTAAGCAGCTACGGTGCCATGTTTTGTTCACAATGTGAAACAATAAGGTGTTTTGGATTCCAGAACACTCCAGTTACCACCTCAGACTGACTTGAACACTTCCTGAGGCTTATGGGTATTGTAGTATTTAGACTTATTACCAAAATAATGGACAAAGCCTAATTTTTCAGAAACAAAGTTGGATTAATTAAAACACCACATGGTGGATAATTGTGTCGGAGAGTCTGTTGTTTTGGTGGTAAGTGACAATAAAAACATTATTTAAAGAAAATAACTGAAATGGCAAAACAGAACAGAAGAAAAAAAAAAGACGTTTGGAAGCAGCACCTCCTTCACATCACAATTATATTGAGTTCAGTGAGGAAAAACTGGCACGACAAGCGCATCACAACAGGTTCAGCTTTATTAGCTGATCTTGGTCTACCTCCTGGAGAGAATATCTGTGTCAAAGTTGATTTCTCACACTTGCACTGTCTCAGGGCTGCCATGATAAAGAGATGTGTTTCTCTTATATACCCCACCCTCGTTGACATCAAATGGGGTAGACAAAATAATGTAAACATCAATGCGATGCAACAGCCTCAAAAACTGGAGCCTCCACAAATGACCACACAGTTGAACCAACAACTTTCTGAAACACTTCAGCAAAGACTGAACATCAGGACCTTCATGAAGTGAGGATTCATTACAGACTGTTGGATTCATCTGAGGCAGCTTTACCTAACAGGCCGACAACATGAGTGCATGTTGACTCACCGTTGTCTCATAAGCTGAGTTCTCCAGCGTGGATTCTCTGGTGATGTTTTCATATGGTAAGTTGGGGGACAAGGAGAGCCGCAGTGGTTTCCTCTGAAGCCTGAGCACACACCGAGAGCACACATTCACAGAAAATAAGTTGTAAGCAAGAAGGCTTCAGGTCACTGTCACTGTGGACTAATGGCACCAACATTTATTTAATGACTCAAGCTCAGGAGGACAACTCATTCGTGGACTGCACATCTCTGTGACGTCTCTATATGCTGCATGTTGACGCTGAATTACACTCATGCCTTTTATTTATCATCGCTGTGTGTAGAAATCATTGATCCTCATCCTGTCACGGCTATTTTAAAAATACAGTCAGTCCTTTCAGCTAAATATAGTTGCATTTAGCTTTTTCAGTTCATCCCTTTCAGACATAAGCTGTCGAAAACTGTCATGTTGTAACTTAAGGATCACGTGTAGTGGGTGGGAGTCTCAAGAGAGCCAGCAGAGTCAGCAAAACGGGATGTCTATTTATTGAATAGTTTAAAAGCCCGTTCTTTTTCTCACCATTGGACATGTGCACCTGCCGTAACCACTCACAATTATCCTGCTGATGTGGAACTTATATAAAGATGATTAAAACTGCATTGCTTGCAACCTTTACGAAGCATAGTAACAAGACCAAACGCACAAAAACAGGATTTCATTATTTCTGAATTTTTACACTCACTTGTAAAAGTCACAAATCAGTATTTGTTTAAAACAGGATGAATATTTTAGTGTACACTAAAATACCCGAATGTCTTCTTTTTTTTATACATTCTGTTACTTCTGCATATAAGCTTTGATAAGGAAGCTGATCTATAGTGTTGTGTCAGGGATTTATTATTATTTTTTTTTTAAGTACCTGAAGTGACATTATAGTTCTTTATAAAAAAATTAAAATGTCAAAAATTCTTCCGTTCTTCAACCAGAGGGGATTTGAACCTACCTTGAGAAGTAGAGGTAGATCCCAACGATGAGGGTGAGGAGGAGGATGACGGGGATGAAGACAGCAAATGCTACTTGGGCTCCCTCCATCCCAAAGCTTGCAGTATATACTGTTAGAGAAAGAAAGGGAACCGTTAGATACATTATGTACTGACAGGTAAAACGTGTTTACAACTCTTTAACTGTACAGCCAAAAGTCTGGACGTGCCTTCTTAGTCCAGAGGTTTGCTTGTATTTATTTGAAACAGTTGGACCATGAAGAGCTGATAGTCTTCTGCCAACAATTGATGTTGAGGTGTGTCTGTTGAACTCTGGGAAGCACTTCCTCTGCTGCAGAGGGAAGTCTTGGTGTTTCTTTCCCACAGCAGTCCTCAAGAGAGCCACTGTCATTACAGAGTTTGATGGTTTTTCATTTTTCTGGACTGACTGAACTTCATGTTTTAAATTAATGATGGACTGTTGTTTATGTTTTACTGAGGTGAGCGGTTCTTGTCATTTTTTGGATCACAATAGTTGTTGAATAAGGTTATTTTCTGTGTACTAGCTAATGCAGATGGTCTCAAACATATTAATAAGGCATGAGAATCCAGCAGTTATCTTATGACAGCCTGTTAACTGGACACTTTTCCAGGTGATGACCTGATGAAGCTGGTTACTGCCAACAGTCACATGGCTGTCATCAAGGCAAACAATGACAACTGAGACATCTAAGATATACTTATTCACTGCATTATTCAATATGTGTTATTCAATGTGGTAATGTGTTCATTTTTTGTTCTTCACTTTAGACAATAGTAAAAAAAAAAAAAAAAAAAAAAAAAACTTGAATGAGTGGGTAAATCCAGTTGTTGTTTTGACTATTGTACTGTATGCTTATCTTGGTTTTTACAAAAATAATTTCACTCCTCTTCATCAATTTTAAACAGGCAAAATGAAGTAAGTAAGTAAAGCTTTTAGCAATTGCTGAGATACTTTCTGGAAATTTGTCTTTCAGCAGCAACAAATACTGTCAGCACAAATCATCCATTAGAAGCTTGTGCTGATGCAGTTGGTACATTTATAATTACCATCTTGGCAAAACCTACTGTCTAATCTGTGCTCATCGTACTCTGCTGGGTGAGCTGAGGAGAAGACAAAGAGAGGATATGTTAAACACAATGACAGCTTGATAAAGAACATGTATGAAAACAAAAGAGAGAAAACTGTTTAAACCTCAGTTAAAACCATTTTGACTCTTTTAATTTGATTTAATTTAACCTAATCTGCTACTATCTGTGATAGCAAACTTCATCTCATGGATTTATTAAATGACCGCAATAAAGTATGATGTTAAAGTAATGTACAACTCCAGTCTCCAATATACTGAGTGAATATGAAGCATTTTCAGGACAGGAAAAGCCTTTAGAAGCAAATCAAATATATATTGTTGGGAAATGATCATGCATGTAACCCGTCCCACAGATCCACCTCCTACCTTTGTTCCGCTGTCCTGTTTTCCAAGAACCTGAAGTTCCCTGGTTCCTATTATCCCCAGCTACATATATATATATAATATATATACTCTCCCAGCTTCCTATGTTCCAAAGATCTGATGTTTCCAGAGTCCTATATCCCACCACTCAATATAGCACATATTGGAAACCTAGAAAAGTTGTTCAACAGCTGTGTTCACTTACAACCCTATTTCCAAAAAAGTTGTGACACTGTAAAATGAAAATAAATGATTTGGAAATCATGTAAACCCATATTTAATTGAAGATAGACCAAAGACAACATATCAGACGTTGAAACTGAGAAATGTAGTTTTATGAAAAATATATGCTCATTTTGAATTTGATGCCAGCAACATGTTTCAAAAAAAGTTGGGACAGGATCATGTTTACCACTGTGCTGCATCACCTCTTCTTTTTCTGCTCTTTAACCTGGAGGATGCAGCTTCCAAACAGAACCTCAGATTGTGATCCATCAGACCTCAGGACAGTTGTCCACTTCACCTCAGTCCATCTTTAATGATCTCGGTCCAGAGAAGGCGGCGGTGTTTCTGGATCATGTTTCTATCTGGTTTCTTCTTTGGAGAGTTTTAACAACATTTGTGGACGCAACGATGAACTGTGTTCACAGACGATGGTTTTCAGAAGTGTTCCTGAGCCCATGCAGTGATTTCCACTCCAGAATAGTGTGTTTTTAATGCAGTGCTGCCTGAGGGCCTGAAGATCACCACCATCCAATATTGGTTTCCAGCCGTGTCCCTTGTGTTCAGAGATTTCTCCAGATTCTCTGAATCATTTAATGATATCATACATTGATGAACATTATTGTTTATTGTTGCACTATTTTCCCACACAGTTTTTTACAGTGATAAACATCTCCCCATCTTCACTGCTGAGAGACTATTCCTCTCTGGGATGTTCTTTAAACCCAATCATGTTACTGATCTGTTGCCAAAGAACCTAATTAGTGGTGAGATTTTGATGAGGTGTTATTTGTTTGCTTTAAAAAACTTTTCCTGTCTTTTGTTGACACCAGCCCAACTTTTTTGATACGTGGTGCTGACATGAAAGTCAAAATAAGCATATACGGTATTTTTCATAAAATAATACAATTTCTCCATTTCAACATTTGATATGTTGTCTTTGGTCTATTTTCAATTAAATATGGGTTTATGTGATTTGCTCGTTGCATTCTGTTTTTAATTACATTTTACACAGTGTCCCAACTTTTTGGTAAACAGGGTTGTAATATGACACAGGCATTTGTGAGTTACGGTTGAACAGGGTAAGAAGGATGCGCTCCCCTAATAAAATGTGATGTACCACACTATCCAATGAAATGATATCTTCTGTTGACATGGCTGCATTGCTGGAGCCATAAGTTAGCTAACAATCAAACTACTGAGAGTGTTTACATGCCCACTGGTTGTAATAGACAGTGACATCCAGTGGAAGTGAAATGCGTCTCTTTAAAAACATTTTTTGTGTGTGTGAGATCACTGTGCTGATGCACGGTTGGGATGGACCTGTCATCGCTGCTATTCTGTCACATTTGTCCAATTGTCAAATGTCTAAGTGCTGTGATTCATTTCCTTTCTGCCGTTATTGAGTGGGAGATGTGAGCTATGAGGTCGACCACGGACATCATCCCTGCACACGATAATTTGTAGCGTTTCATGAACTCACTGTTATTGTTTGAAGAATATTTCTCCTACCACGTTGTACATCTGAAATTTTCTTCTCTACTTTAAATTAAAGGGGAAACTCTGAGAAAATGTCATAACTCCAAAATCGTTCTCAGATATTCATCACCAGGAGTAACTTTTTGTCCTGGGAAGCTTCATGAGTGTGTACCCTGATAGTTTCTGAACATTCTTTGTTGGTGGAGAAATAAAAACATGTGTACACAGATGACCAGGAACCTGCTTGTTCATGTAGAGGAATATAAATATCTGGATTTCAATGTAACCCCCATAAACCAGAATGAGACTCAAAACGACGACACTGAAATGCATGTATACACAGAGTGTTTAGATAGGTATGTTGCAACCTAATTCATAAAACTGGGGATGTTACTACAATGTTAGAAACTATTTAGGTGTGGTGTGCCTTTTCTCTCCCAGTACTTACTTATGTCCCCCCCAAAAAAAATCATTGTCAAGCTGAATGCAGGCAAAGCAGTGTATCAAAAATCCTCTATTCCAGTTTTAGAATTAACTGGTATTGTGGGACAGTGTAACAACAGGCAAGAATGCTCTTGGCTTTACAAGCACACAGCAAAAATATTGAGACAATTTTTTAACTTTGAGAAAATCTTTGTTGCTGTTTTTTATCCAATCTAATTTTCCGCTGCACGATTGTTTTCTCTACAAAACAAGTTACATACTAGCAGATCAACTTCCTGGCTTGAAATGTCCCATGATGCATTCAGGAACCAGTTGTGTTGTTTATGTTGGGATGCAGAGCAAAGCTCAAACAAAAGCACATTTCAAATGCAGAGCCCTGACAGGTGTCCCCTCCAGTCTGCTTGTTTTTCTGATGTGTCCTTGCTGCACCTCGTCTCCCTGAGGTGCCTCAATCAGGGTGCATGCTCAAACTAAAGGCCACTCTTTGTTATTTTAGCCTCTAGACAGGAACAACCTTCTTCAAAGTGTCAGGACAACCAAATCTATTATAAACCTTGAGCCTTTCACTTTGACTGATGTGTTACTCCTGCTTTTTTGAAACATGCTCAGTCATTCTTTCTTTTGCTTTTTATCTTGTTCTGTTAAATTAGCCTTTTCACTAAATAATAAATAAGGTTTGGGGAACCATGTGAATGTCCAAATAAGCCAAAAATCCAGATGTGTAGAGCTGTCAGGGCAGACTGGAATGACACACAGAAATAAAATGTTCGCAGTTCTCTTGATCTGCTCTCGTTTCCCCCCCTTGAGTTACTGAACTACACTATTAATAAAAACAAAACAAAAAAAACCACTGCTTTTCAGCAGACAGTAAACGTATGCATATTGTGGTAAAAATCCTCATCTCCCTCCACCTTTCCAAAAAACATATTTGAAAATTTATAAAATAGTTTTTCAAGCAGTTTTTCTAAACAAAGAAATTAGCCCGAAACTGACATTTTGCTAACTGCATTAGATAGATCGATCGATAGATCGATAGATCGATAGATCGATAGATAGATAGATCGATAGATAGATAGATAGATAGATAGATAGATAGATAGATAGATAGATAGATAGATAGATAGATAGATAGATAGATAGATAGATAGATAGATAGATAGATAGATAGATAGATAGATAGATAGATAGATAGATAGATAGATAGATAGATAGATAGATAGATAGATAGATAGATAGATAGATAGATAGATAGATAGATAGATAGATAGATAGATAGATAGATAGATAGATAGATAGATAGATAGATAGATAGATAGATAGATAGATAGATAGATAGATAGATAGATAGATAGATAGATAGATAGATAGATAGATAGATAGATAGATAGATAGATAGATAGTTACTTTATTAATCCACAAGGGGGAATTTTTTCGCTACAGCAGCATTTATAGATACAGGAAAGAAATAAAATAACAGTAATTAAGGATCCCAAACTACAACAACAGAATTTATGGCTTTGATAATAATTGCCATCCTGGAGATGGCACTTTCCAGTAAAAAAGCACAAGTGATTGTTTCCGTTCTGCCTGTAAGCAAAATTATAAAAACCATCAATTTCGTAGTTAAAGAATTGGCTCGATATCAAGCGAGGTATTGGTTTGCCTGGTGTCCCTAATGAAGAAGGGGAACTCCTCTCACTTGGTGTCTGTGTGTGGTGCATCAGTCAGTATCGGCGGCTCTGAAAACAGGGGCCTTTACAAAATAATGTAAATCTGTTGTAAAATGTCGACACCAAGAAGGTCACAGCTGTGCATCAACTGCCTGAGAGCTGCTGGGACGGCACAGAGGAGTGTTGAAGACGACCATCCTGACCAAAATGAAATGTTCATTCTGAACCCATTCAGTCGAGATGAAAGTGGGCATCTGCTCCCAGACATCAGGACCCAGAACCAGAACACTGGAGGCCCATGGCTGCTTAATCTAACCATGAATTACTACAATGAATCATTGAAACTCAACTCTCTGTAATAGTTTAGCATTTTCCTATTTCAGATTTTATTTCAGAATGGTAAAGTTCATAAGGTAATTTTTTGTTTGAGCAACTGGAACTGTTTAAAGAGTGAACTTTAATATTGTTCCAGATGGATGATGGTATTTGAATTCCAACATTAAGTATTCTGAACTGCAACCTGGCATTTGTGTGTTTATAAAATTAAAAATATCATGACCTTTTTGTTTCTAATACTTTCTTTAAACACTCCTCAATCAATTCAATGATGTACCGGATGTAAATGTATGTTAAAAAGCAGACCCTTGGACACTGTTTATAACTAATGTTGACTTGATAATGCAGAAATGAGATGCAGCTGCAGTTCCTTACCTTTACAGACAGGTGGCAGCCCACTCCACTGGGATGGGTGTCCAGGGACACAGTGGAGAACAGACTCACCCAGGAGCTGGTGGCCAGACAGGCAGGAATAGTGCAGGGTCTCTCCAGCCTGGAAGTTGAGCTTGTTGGAGCTGGGGATCCCGTAGGTTGGGGTTCCTGGGTGACTGCAGGGCACGAAGGTCTCGGCTAGAGGTAAAGAAAAATAGTTTATACTGACAAGTCTGCTGTCAATTAATATGTCTGAACAAAATGCTTTTTTCTGTCAGTGGAGTCAGTGGAAGATATTAACTGTCCACACTGTCATCGCACTAGGTTAGATATATGAGATCTGCAGAGAAGGAGTCCATCTTTCATCTTTCTAATAGCATGAATGTCCAATGAAAGTTAAAAGTGTCAAGAGTCATTAAAGGTGCTGAACACGCATCATGAGACGACGAACGTGGGCCAGTCAAATTTAAAACTCGGGAAATGATGTCCAGTGATAATTTAAAATATCGTGGTTTTCAGTACTTCATTGGAAACAGGTGAAAATATGTGATTGTACACCAAATGTCAGATTCAGATAACAAAACTGTAAAACTCCTGTCAATTGAAGTTCAGTGCCACACGCAATGAGTGCCTACTTTAACATCTTCACACATTAGCCTCTGCATACACTGGCTGTAATTGGTCACAGAGTGTGTATTAGTTTCAAACTGTGGCAGACCTGATCTACCCATTGAAAAATAGTCATGGAGAGACTGTTCAAACAATGTCAGAGGCCATGTATGAGGTGGCTTATGCAGTAGACAGGGACTACATGAAACAATTAGTAAGATTAGCAAACTAAAATGAAAAATTATTATAAAAATGATAATTTTATAAAAAAGCATATCCATATATGAGTGAACCTGAACACTATGATTAGAAATAGTTACATTAGTAAAGCAAAACTACCAGAATAATGGTTAAATAGCTAAAATGATTGTGTAAATGGTCGAAGTAGGTCAAAGTCATATAATTGATTAAATGCGTATGTGTATGTGTGTGCGTGTGTGTGTGTGTGTGTGTGTGTGTGTGTGTGTGTGTGTGTGTGTGTGTGTGTGTGTGTGTGTGTGTGTGTGTGTGTGTGTGTGTGTGTGTGTGTGGGACGGTTGGGGGGAGAAGGGGTGGGGGGTGGAGGATATGGAACCACTGGTCTGGATGTAATAAACTAGCTTTTCAGGCACATTAGCACAGTTTTAACTCATAAATCTTTGACCTGCCAAATCGCTGTAACCTATTATGAAGCTTCATTATTAAATCTACTTGTCAGAATCGGGATCTCAATTACAACAGCAATACGCCTGGAGGAAAATGAAATAATGTCATGTGTAGGCTACTTTAGGAGTGGAGAAAAAAATTGCATTAGAAAAGAAACCATGTCGGTGAAACAGTTCCACTTTCACTTCATGGCACATCTTTCTTTGCAGTCCTTCAGTCTTAAAGTTAAGGAGGATTTTAAGGAAATACAGTTTTCTTTATTTTTTACATGTCTTTTGCTGATTATTGTCTTTGTCTCATGCATAACAATGAACCGGCTTGTATCCTCCAAAGTAATTTCCGTTGGCCAGTTAAATTAATTATCAGTCATTGTCAGAGTACAGTATGTCTCCAACCAAAAAAAGTAGGTGAGGCAGAGGGTTAGACAATCTTGCAAATGAGGTTAATGCCTTCAAGGCTTTTTGAACCGGAAATTATATTTTAATCAGACTGATGTACTTCTAGCTTGTCAGCTTTATCAGGAATAAAGAAGTGGAAGGACATCATGCAATAGCAGATGGTAACTATTACCTTAAAATCACCAAAAGACAGAACATGTCTCCATCATAGTTACAGATTAAATCATAATCTGCAACATAATTACACAAACATTACCAAATAAATCTCAAACATTATGAAATTATAAAATCTCAGATCTTAGGTCGAAAAAAAATGTTTACACACAAGAATGTACAGTATATACTGAGATTTCTGTATTTGTTCACACATAGCTGAAGATAATAACAGCACAGGTTTGAACTGATATTCTATATATTTTAAGGTGAACATTGTATAATAAAACAAAGTTAAATTGCATGTGTTTAAAGTCACTTTATGTCATCTCATTTTGCATGTTAAAATGCTGTTAATGGGTTTTTAAATGTTTTTTTTTAATAGTTTTTTTTTATTATAAAAGAAAAAAAAAGAAGGTATTTTGGAAGTAAGTGTCTGCCTGGGTTTGATTGACAGCAGAAAGGCTGCAGGATTGTTGGTTTAACATCCACGTTGCCAAAGACATAAACAAAAAAAACAAAAATAACTGGTCCTGAAAAATCCGGAGCGCAGCAGCATCAAACCGGACCGAGTGGCATTTAACACCACATTTACATGCTGTTTCATGTGCTGCAGTGAGGACACTAATTTGTGACTATATTATAATAATATAAAATAATATTGTGACTGGAGTAAGAATACTTTTTTTGACATGCTCTTAGTGAAAGTGACACTTATAATGGCTGTCCAGAAGGCTTGAGCTCTTTTTCCAGTAATTCATTTGGGAACCGTCATCCACACATTTGGAGAATGTTTCAAGCTGTTTAGCAGAAAATCTGCACATTTCACACACGGCTCGCTCACCTGATTTGCAAACAATTAATCACTCTATTTTTGTACAATCCAGCATTGAAGTACCTGAAGTTCTCTTTGGCCACACGATCTACCAGTCTCTCTCTTGTTTTGTCTATAAGCAGATATGTTCCAACAAAACCTCTCCAAACCGTTGAATCCAGCAGGAGCACAGAGTGGCTGCTTTGGGGTTCTTCTGGCTCTGCTGGTTGCAGCATGTACAGAGTTGTCAGGGATGGAACATCTAATGTTTGCCTGCTTTATTTCACCGAAAGGGCCTTATTTTCATTACCGGCGCAGCGCAAATCCAGATGCATAGATATTTTGGTGCCATATAACGGGCTTGTTTCTGTGATAGTGCCACTTTGCAACGCTGAAAAAAAACGAGCTCAAACCAGGTCTAAGTCCGGCGCAGCCAGCGTAGAGCTGCTTTTGTAGCTTCAGTGTCTTTGTGAAGCCTCAGTGTTGTTTTAACTTTTACACACTTTTTCAGACATTGTCCTCATTAAAGGTGTCACAAGCACAGCAGTCGGGTAAAGAATGAAAAGAAAGAGCTTGTGAAAGAAGTAGAAACTTCTCTCACACCGCTGCACACCTGGCCATCCACTGCATAACATCCGACCAACAAATAAAGTGAGGAGTTAAAGAAACAGTTTGTTACGCACGCAGGCATCTCGGCAGCTTCTGGTTCCACCTGGGGCCTGAGGACCCGCGGTTGAAGCAGGTGAGCAGGCTGTTTCCAGACAGCGTGAAGCCCTCTTTGCAGATGTACTGGATGGTTGAACCCGCTGTGAAATGCGGACCTGACAGAACCCTCCGGCTGTGCTCCACCTTCCCAGGGTCAGCGCAAGACACCACTGGACAGCAAGAGAGAGAGAGACAGAGAGCTGATTACTGTCAACAGAAATGTTCTGTATTCTTTTATCTCACCTTCACAGAGAGACATTACTTTAAACTTACAACAATAAACTGCAGCTGTGGTGCAGTTGCTTTGCAATTTACAAAAGAAGTGAACATGTACCAGATTTTAAATATGCAGATAAGTATGGATGAGAGCAAACACGTGAGCATTATGAAGTATAAGGTAGGCTTGACTTTAATTTGAATAGTTTTACATCAGGAACTGTGTGGGTTATTCTGTATAGAGCCCAAAGTTTAGGTGTCCAAAATAATCACACATCATGTCTAACAAAACACTTTGTGGAAAACCATTTGCAGTCAGTGTCTCTCAGACATCAGCAGACACTTTTCCCACATTTCCACTGCAGACAGCTGCAGCTCTTGGTTGTTTTCAGCTCAGTCATATTGATTTCCGCTGAATTAATAAATGTAGTCCGTTGAGTTGACGATGCATTTGTGTGAATGCTCCTGTACACCTCTGCATTCATCCTGCTGCTTCATCAGTGGGAAATCATGAAGAAATGTTAGTGTGACAGTTCCATTGGCAGCCAAGCAGACGCAAACCGTTACAGATGCACCGCCATGTTTGACGGATGCAGTGGTACTCTGGGTCATGAGTTTCTTCCCTTTCCTGCACACCTTCCTCATGACACCATTTTGAAAGTTGATGATTTTATTTGTATCATTCCAGAGAACTTTGTTCCACAACTCTAGTGTTTTATTTAATTTACATTTTTTGGAAGTTTTTGTTAACTGCAGCCTGACCTCTGTTCTTCAGTTTTAGCAGCGATGTGCTGAATCCTCTTCTTTTACGAAGAAACATGCTTGACATGACTCTGTGCAGTCATGAAGGGCCTTTTCTTCACTGTGCTCATCCAGACTCCTGCTCCACACTCACCAGCTCATTGGGCATTTTCTAGTTTTCTTGTAAGCACCTGCTTTTGAATGAAAGCACACAACTGTTGATTTTGGCAAACCAACAACCTTCAATATGTCTGTGATTGGCTTTTGCTTTTTAAGTTTCATTATCTTGATTTGAAGACACCGCCACCTCAATCTGAATGAACTAACAGTGAAACGACACACACTTGTGGCACTACGTGTTGATAGGGCTTTATCTCCCACATAGTTCTTTGGATATGCATTTAAATTTACTCAAATTAAAGCACAGACTCTCACACGCTTTAAAGGACCACATCACACACATTCACCTTTTAGTGCAGTTACTAATAGTGATGTCTAGAAGTTATTTTAGTATGTCTTTAATGACACCGCTTGTAGTATATCTTGGTGCTTGTAGTATATCTTGGTGCTTACAGTGAAAGCATGGTGTGACCATATGCAGATTTTTTTTAAAGCATGCTGCAGCATTGATGATATTTTAATTACGTTGTTCCTCCCCTCCAGAATTTTTTTTTTTGTTCAATCCCATCGAACATATAAACTCACACCGTGAAGACTTAACAAGTGTCTGGGTGAGGAAAACATGCTGCAATATATTTAGCTTGTTTTTCTTTTTTCTTTTCTGTTTCCTCTTTGCCCTTCATGAAATCCTTGTTGAAACTATAAAGGGTCAGATGCCAAAAAATGCATCATATACTGTATGCTGAATGTGTATCATCTGACTAAGCTGATCTGAGTAGACAAAATACAAATTCTATAAACCAAGGGGACTGTGGGTAATATTTGTATACAACATGTAGATTTGGATCTTACATGGGAGCTTACCCGAAGTCAGTTCAGATCATTAAAATCCTTCCACTCTCTGTTTTTAAAGAGAATAACAGTCCCTCTGCTCCAGATTACAGGAGCCCACAGAAGCAGAATTTACAAATGAGTTGTGACTGTGCCGGCATCCAGTCAGCCTGGTTCTGGGCCCAGCCGTACAGGGGCCAGCTAGCCCAGAAACACAGGGTGGAAGTAAGCCATGCTGGAGCTGAGGCCTCCGTCTGCTCCCAGCGGGGCTGATTACTGGCACCACGGCAGAACTGCATGATGCTCCTGTATAATAGCTTAATGAAAAATGTTTTTTACTGTTCCAGTGAGGCCTGTTTTTCTGTTAGCTCTGTGTATCTATAAAATGTGATGCATTTTATTATCGAGTGCATGCTAAGGGGATTTTGGAAGGGACTGTGTCGTGGATGTAATTTATAATGATAATTTTTATAGTCTCAAAGGGTAAAAATGGCGTGCCAGCGAGCATAAAATTTATTACACACAGACTGCATCAAAAAGTCTGCATTGCATTTTCACCATTCCTGTCTTAGTTACTTGCGCAGGGTCAATTTGAAACTACATATATAATACAAAGCTCAAATCTGACATGGCTTTTCCACCAATCCATGAACTCTTCTCACTTATTCACTTCATAATCAGTTTTAGTTGAACTCTAAATATAGCACAACATCCAAGAGAGGGGACAGTGACCAAGACACATGAGTGGAGTGGGACGGACCATTATTTGTCATTTATCAAAATCAAAACTTAAAACACAATCACTATATTCAGTTAATATATATTTTGTGATATTTTAAAGTCTGTACAATCACTGGTGGATCAGATTTGATATATATTTGCAACCATACTGAATTGTTAAATTTTGACCTGGACTGGTACTATTTGCATGAGGAATTCTCCTGGTTTAATGTTTACATGTTGGAATCCCAGGTTATTGTAAAGACTAACTGACATGTGGTAGAAACCTCACAAATAAAGTTTGAATTTAGATTGACCTCCTGTGTTGGTGCTGAAAGCGAGGTGGACGCTGGTGCTGTGCTTGTTCCTCCTCTCTTCCCCATCTGAAGTGGATTGTGCAGTGGTGGTGGTGGTAATGCTTCTGTTCTC
Organism: Brachyistius frenatus; assembly: GCF_029030835.1. Taxonomy (NCBI): domain Eukaryota; kingdom Metazoa; phylum Chordata; class Actinopteri; family Embiotocidae; genus Brachyistius; species Brachyistius frenatus. Next base: position 829,507 of record NW_027210759.1, read on the forward strand.
ACCTCTTTCACAGCTCGGGAGGTCCCCGCTCCAGGTGAGGTCCCACTGGCACATGAGCAGCTCCGAGCCCATCACCTGGTAACCGGGGTAACACTGGTAGGTCACCACGGTGCCCTGAACCAGCTCAGGGTGAGAGGTGCTCTTCCAGCCATTAGAGATCTCCGGGAGCTCAGGGCAGGTGTCGTTACGAGCTACCTCTGCAGGAGTGGAAGCAGTGATCAGAGAGAGTGAGGGGAAAAGGACAACAAGAAATTAGATCAATGAGCTTTGAGTGATATGAGCTTAAAAAGGCAGATACAATTCTCTGGAGAGCTCATTAATATACTACTAATAATAATACATACATCAATAAGTATCTGTTTGTTCTACACTTTGGTTTGGAAAAAGACATCTTAACAGCTGGCTACCTGTGTAGGTTGTGTGTGAAGGAAATGTGATGTGGAGATGAAGAGAGAGAGACAGACTGAGGGAGGATGCTTGTGTTTGATCAGGCTGACCTCCGGACACATGAGCAGAGTTTGAAGTTCATAGTATATCTGTGCGAACGCAGCATTGCAGCATTTCTACACTTTAGGCTGCCGCTCAGGGGTCAATATGTTACAGCTTCTTAAACACCCAAGTCAAGCTTGCCACCAGCTGATTAAAGTTGTTGGGTTAACCCCAAAGTAAGAACCAGTTTGTTAGTCTAACGCTCACTTGAGGTGGACTGACCAGATATTCTGATTTGAAAGGTAATCTCAGTTAAGAAACGTCCAGCAGCTGAGTTCAGGTTAGTTTTTAATGTATGTTAAAACTGATCACATTCTTGTAAACTGTCACTGTGATGGTGACTGTCTTTGGTCTTCATAGTTTATTCTGACTTTGCTGTTGTAAACATTACGGTGCTGTTGTAGAAACTATATTTTGTCACATTATCACATTTATCCTTTCTAAAATGATGATACAACATTTGTTAGTAATGAAAAAGAGCCGATAAGAGCACTGACAAAACTGAGCAGATAAGAGTATGGACAAGATAAAAACACAATTTATTTATACCCGTTCCTTCAGCTGGGTAGTAAATACAGACTGACTACAGGGGGATTCGAAAACCGCAGTCAAAATCCATTCAGCTTTGTTTTACAAATGTTTTGTAATTAATGTTTTTATGGCACAGAGTGCTTTTTTAAATTATATGAGGTAATGATAAAAGTCCATAATTATGGGAAAATCAACCGTCTTTAAAATAATAACTGCCCACCACACAGCACCAAAGACAAGCCTCCTCTCAACCAGTTTATTCTGAACCATGATATCTTCCACTACTGTTATGCAGTCGGTCCCATAAATTCTCCAAGCTTACTTCACAGTAAGCTCGGCTGTCTGACCAAAAACACTGAGCGACCTGCCAGAAATCTTCCACTTATTTTGGATTCAGAACTTTGTTTTGATGCTCAAGTGAAAAATGTTATACTTTAATAATTACATGCATTTATTTTCTCCCACCTTCACTATTGTAATATACTTCATGCTGCCACCATTCAGCACTTCCTTCACTGACTCCTGGTAAACAATGCTGCTGTACAGATTCTAACGGGCACTAAAGAGACCGACCTATTACTCCAGTTCTTGCTCACTAACACTGGCTGCCGGTTACAATCCATTTTGACTCATAAAAGTCTATTTGTGTGCTATTACTATTTAAAGCATTTACTAGACTTGCTCCAAATTACATCAAGGCCTTATTAACCTGCTATGTGGCTATGCGTTCACTGAGATTGGTGGATGGGGCTCTGCTGGCCTTGAAAATGATGGAACAGTTTGCCTGAAGAGACGACACGACATCGTAGGTGTCTCTTCGCTGAACATTCTGTTATCGGAAAGCTTTCATGAAGGTCTGATATGTTGCAGTCTTTTATTATTGCACTTTTGACGGTTTATATTTTTGTGGTTCATTTGATCTATTCTGTTTAATGATGTCTGTTTGTTTTTCTTTTCCTTTTAAAAGCTATTTTTAGGTTATTTTTTCTTTCTCTTAAGGACGTTGTGACTTTGTTAAGAAAAGTGCTATATGAATGTTTTTTATATTATTTGTTTGTACATAATTAATAGCTTCATACAAGTGCCTCACAAGGTCTATTTCAACTGCTGGAACTTTACTGAGGGAGGAACCAGGGTCAAAATGAAGCTCTACCCGACAAAATTTCCCTGCACAGCAGCCTTAAGACATTTCATCAAAGATGTACCAAAGATAACATCCAGCCTCTGTTGTCATTTTTGCAGAGGATGTCATTTCTGGAAAATTTAGGACCATCTGATTGCAGCCATGGCCCTGCTGTGAAACCCCAAATCACAAAGTGCTGGAGGAACTTTTACCCCTGGTACATTTATTCGTTGGAAATAGAAGTGCGAGAGTGAATATTGGACTGCCGTCGCCAAAGGTCAAACTCGGCTGTTGGTCGACATGTCTCTGGATCACTGGTGCAGATTAAAGACCAGAGATTGGCCCACGTTACGGTTGTCGTCATTCTGGGTCAGTCTAAAAATCTTATGTAACAGGTTCTCGATGACTAAAAATGTCAAATGTAATACAGCAATAAGACATTAAAGAGAGCACAAGTTATCCATAGCCGTACATATGAAACCGAAGGATGCCGAAGCGATTCAAATGAGCTCTACTGTAGGGACAACGTAACCTGCCCGGCTCTTTGGCTCAGCTCAGCTCATTTCCAGGCAGGCAGCAGTGGGTTCAGGGCCTCTGCTTGGGAGTCTAATTTGGACAAACACACCAAAGTAATTGCGCCAGGGCACTAGACAAGCAAAACTCTCCAACACCTGCCCACGTTGCTGTCTTGTGTTTACATTCCACCAATGAGATTCATGAAGAGACTGTAATAAAAGCTATCCCTCTTTTTATCCCTCTTTGCTGATCATCTGTATTCTGTAGCCTTCCCTTCCCTCTGAATTCATTAGCTCTTATCAGATATTGTGTGCTGGATGTGGCGTGGTGCTTCGCTGATTGAAAGTCCCTGCCAACACTGGGGACAGCTTCTTATTGCTTCCATTTTTAAGTCTCATACCAGCAAAAACAAATGCCCTCCTCCTCTCTTTCATTTTACCTGACTTCTCTCCAATCTGCTGCTTTGCTGCCATTTTTCTTGTCTTCTCTGTAGCTGGTTATCAATGTTATTTTTCCTTTTTGTAATTTTGGGGTTTCTGACCCATCAGGACATTGTTAGACTATTTATTTTAGTATTAAAGATAAATGCTTTTCCCAGTGTGCTACATTTGTTTAATGTCTGAAAGCACAGTAGAGCTACAGAACTATGGGTCTGGATGTGGTTCTCCTGGCTCCGTTCGATGGACAGTGAGCTCCAGAAGTCGGAGACTACATTGAAAATCCATCCTATTTTCATGTATTCTTCAAAATTCAATTGCTATGATGAAGAATAGAGTGAATGAAGTGGGTTGAGAGAGCAGCAACACGCTTGCAGTCTGTTATTGATGTTGAGAACAACTGAAGGAACATTTTCAGAGAAAGACCTATTTTTATGTAATGTAGGCTATTAATTATACATAATTTTGCATTACATGTTTAGGAGCTGTATATTTTTAAACGGGGAGGAAACCCTGTTTTTGTATTTGACTTTGATCACGATCTGTTTTAATAAAAAGGGCTTGTGACATCTCACATGTGGCTTTAAATGAATGCTAAGCCCACTTCAGTCAGGATAAACAGGCTGGTCCAAAGGGCAGCTCTGTCCTGGACAGTCCTCTGGACTCCATAGAGGAGGTGGGTGAGAGGAGGATGTTCGCCAAGCTGACATCAATCATGGACAACACCTCTTACCCCTCCATGAGGCTGTGGGAGCTTTAAGCAGCTCCTTCAGACTGCTGCACCCTCAGAGCAGGAAAGAGCGCCACCTGCGGGTCGTTTGTTCCGGCTGTCAGACTGTTCAACACCAGCCTGTAATATCGTTGCACTGTTGATCTCATTTAGTTTCATAGCACCTGACACTTTTTTCCATTCATCCAAAACTGTATTTGCTTATTTTTATTTTATTTTATTTTATTTTTGTGTATATAGTCTGTGTGTGTGTATTTATTAATTGCTCTTATTTTTTCTTCTAAAATAATAATTTTGTATCTATCTTATTTCTTATATCTTATACGTATTTGTAAATGTTTTCATATTGTGTTCACTTTTTGGTTTTCTTTGCTGCTGTGACGACCAAATGTCCCCACTGTGGGATTAATAAAGTCTAATCTAATCTAATCTAATCTAATCTAATCTAATCTAATCTAATTTAATCTAATCTAATCTAATCTAATCTAATCTAATCTAATCTAATCTAATCTAATCTAATCTAATCTAATCTAATCTAATCTAATCTAATCTAATCTAATCTGATATAATTTTTGGGTTACCCAACTCTAATTCCAGTGAAGCTGCATTCAGAGGACGCTCAGCTGGACATGACTGATTTATCAGTGGTTCGTTCAAGTAAATCAACCTGCAGCCATTGTTCACCTGTGCATCACGTTTCCAGTGGAACATTGCTGATTAATTAGCATTGTGATAGCGGGAAACATCATAAGTGAAAGTGTTGAAAGTCAGATTGCAATTTTGAGCCAAGGGGAAATGTGTGTAAATATGCTCTCAGGACAGCTATAGGCATCTATCATTTAAATCACAATATATTTTTGATAATTGATAACATCCATTTATCAAAGCAGACCATGCCAAACATGAAGACTATAGAGCATGGCAGTGAGGTGTAAATCTTACCAAAGAAGTGGACGACGAAGCCATTGCCATAGCCGTAGACGTTGGTGGCCGGGTCCGACTGGAACTGGATGGTGACATCTGCAGTGGAGGTGTAGAGCTTAAAGCGGGACTTTGATCCTCCATACTGACCCAGAACTTTGGCTGTGAGGTCGTCTCCATCGTAAAAGGTCAACAGGTCATTTTTCCAGATGTTCAACCTGAAATAGGGAGCACACAGAATAGAGCTTGTATCGGGGTTTTACCTCAACAGGTAAATGGTGGTATTTGGGTTTTTCCCGTTTGTTAATCAGGTGGGAAATACTGTTGAAGCACTTCACTCCCTACTGTCTGCCACTGGCCTCACCTTTAAACCTTTCCCTGCTGTGAGGGTTGTGGTCACAACCCCTATATTATTGCGACAGCTCAAAACGTGTTCTTGAATTTTTAAAATGACAGATTAAAATTCGTAGAGGAACATAAATCAGACCAAGGTTACACATTACTAAGAGCCACTGTTACATCCTTTATGAGGGGCAGCATAGTTCCTGTTTCCTTGCTGCCGAGGGACGACATTATCAGGATATAAAAAGTCAGATCTGGGGATTACATGATTTTGTCTTTATGGAAAACAAGTTTGTTTTTCTGGCTTTTACTCAGATCGTTTTGTCTAATATACTGTAGCTCGTGGTCATAAACAGTTTTACTGGAGGTCTTTGGTGTAAGAAATCTCAGTTCAACAGAAAAAGTCTTTCCAACAACACAACTAAAAAGATTTGTGATACATTTTCACACTTCAAGCTTTTAACTGAATCTAAGGACTGAGAAGTAGAAATAACTACATTTCACAGTGCATTTAAATTACATTTATGCTTGCTACAATAAAAATGAACTTGCACCACCTCATTCCTGTTTTTGAAAAACTGTGAGGAGTGCAATGGGACAGAGACTCTGAGTGGACTGGCTACATTTATTGGGAGAATGAACTATTACAGATGTTGAACCTGGAGCAGATGGGTGCTTCGTGGGATGCGAGACTCATAGAACGATTGAATGACAAACAATATTCATCAATAACAGATGGTTGCCTAGCAAAGTAGACTTTTGAGTGGGCTAATGTTTGTTTGTGGGCAGCAGCTCGGGAGTTTATATTTTTTTAATACTTTTCACAAGTTTTGCTTTACTGACACTTTCTGTAATGAAACGGATGTTGATGTGTAAAATCACAGGAGTGATCTTTTACAATACAAATTCTGTTGCATGTAGGGTAGTCGGAGGCTATGCTTGCCTATACTTTCCCCACGTGAGCCCCTAATCAATACAAGAAAAGTATTAACCCTCGTGTTGTCCTTGGGTCAAAATGACCCGCAGCTGTGTTCAACCAAGTTCTATTTTATTTTCATATTTTTTGGGATCATTGGTGACAAGGAGGCTGTGAGGGTTTCTTTAAAGAATGATGACCAATGATCCCAAAACATATACAAATATAGAAATAAAATAGAACTTGGTTGAACACAGCTGTGGGTCATTTTGACCCAAGGACAACACGAGGGTTAAGTAGAATGTAAACATGACCAACAGTCAGAAAGGACAAACAAAACATTGTGATTTGGTGCTATATAAATAAATTAAATGAACATAAGAGAATCATTACATCACGTGAAAAAAAAGTGTAATTTCCTATATTTATATTAACATAATGATCCAGTTTACAGGTAATTCAGCTTGACGAGGAGCTCAAGAATCATGATGATAATAGTGATTAGTATATATTTCCCTCTATGAGGAGAATGACTTAATGTCATGCTGAATAACCACACTAAATGGTCACAGCTCATTGGCAAATGGCCATGCATATATGCCGATTTGGCCTACACAGCTGGATCTCTTGTGCACCCAGGGCTGTTTGAAAGTGTCACCTGGGGCTAAGCTATCTCTTTGTAGAGAGAAGATTTAGAGCATGAAAGAAATAGCTTAGCCAGAATAAAGCAGTGACATGCTCTTTGCTGTCGCTAATTAATCACCAGCGGCTCCTGATAAAACTCATTAGCCAGCCGGAGATTGAGCTATTAATCACTATGGGAATGCTGGAAAATCAAAGGTTCAAGAGGCGTAGAATGTATCGATACATGGCAAAGCCTGACAAAAGATAAAAAAAAATGTATTTTGGATTTTATTTCCTTTCCTTATCTTTTTTTCAAAAATGGAGAAAAAGAGGGAAATATGGGCGAGTTTGTGAATAGATGCGAACTAGAGTGGGGAGTGTTTGTTTTTCCAAAGGAGGAACCATTTATCTTCTGACAGCTGTACACACATTTAGCTACACACACGCTAACACTTCTAGTGGAAAAATGTGATTCTTAAACCCAACCTGCAACCCTCTTATCTGAGTGTATCCTCTTCATGGCCAAGGGCCCTATTTTCAACTGCCTGGACGCAGCGAATAGACCAAATAAACTCAAATACTTCAAAGTAAAATATGGATCACATCTCAAAAAAGTTGGGACAGGTGCATGTTTTGCATCACTTCTTTTTACAACATGTTGTAAATGTCTGGGAACTGAGGAGACCAGTTGTTGGAGTTTTGAAAGGGAAATGTGGTCCCATTGGCTCATTAAATGCAACCAAATTACAGGAATATGAAGGATTGACAGTATGGGCCCTATTTTCATCTGCCTGGATGGAGCGCAGTGTAAAACCCATTTGTTTGATATTTTGGTGAACACAAATGAAACGCACATCTGGTGCAACCCGGCACAGTGGGAACGTATGAGGAAGAGATCATTATAAGGTGTGTCACAGTCGACTTCAATCATGGCCAATCAAATTGGCTTCTTTCATTTCATTCAGGACTGCCGTGACACAACGGACTGTCAGTTTCCAATGAATGAAGGAGCCAACGGACAACCACCCAAACTTTACACTGAAGGAAAGTGACATAATTACCTGCAGGTTGAGCTTGTGAAGAAGTAACTAATTCTATAAATAACCCTTCTCCTTTCACTTTTTTGCTTCTGCTTCGTTCTTTAATGTCTATTTTTTTTCCCGTTTAAACTTTACAAATATGAATTCAAAAAGTAACTTGAGCAAATGGAGAACCTAGCAAGAGCCACCAGAGGGCAGTAAAAAGCTTGTTCTGTATTACATAGACTGCATGTAAATGTCCCTGGCCTCTGATTGGATCAATTCAGAGCTCCTTGCTGTTATCTGTAAATTAAATATATTCATTTTGATGAGGTGGCATTTTAGTTCTCCAGTTTCTTATAATTAAACATGCAGCAGTTAAAGTAAATGATGGAAAAAAATGCAAACAGAAGTCCTGCTAACGGTAGCTAGCTTATACGTTTTCTAAACTTGTGTGGGTTTTATGATAAGGACTTCTGTGTGAAAACAATGATCCCACAATGACATAAAATGAAACCATAACAGCCTTTTAGTTTGCTCTTTTCTGTCCAGCCTGAAATACATTTCATCCAAACTTCAGCCTTTGTGAGACAGATTGGAACTGCACAGCACAAAGCACTGACATACTGTATATCAGGATATACATCCAATACATTTTGCCTTTCATTTTCTTATGTGACAATTAAAGGAGTGTATCAATTTAAGAGTTGTTATTTCTGTGGCCATGTCTTTGTTGCTATTGTTCACTGATGTATCTGGAGAGCTGCCTGGTTGTAACATAAAAAGAAGACTTCTATCTTACAAAGCTCTGATTGCTGAACTGTTTCTTAGATCAGGGAAAACAGAAGTCGTTGTGCACAATGCCAGGTCTTTTCGACCCACTCAGCACATTGCAGATCTGAGTGGTGATTCTGAGTTCTGGACCAATAATGAATGCATTTTTCAGTGCAGAATAATTACTGGGAAATGCTTACTGTTGAAAAATGAGGAAAAATGATTCAAGTTTGACCTTTATAATTTCCTGTAAATACACACGGTCTTAATTCCTCCATTTGATTTACTTTGTAGTGTCACAAATGATCTAAATCAGTGTCCTTGTGGTTTTATTGTGCTCATTTCACAGTGACTCATGAAAAACTGAGATTTCTCCAACTAAATTCAATCTGATAGTTATTTTCTTTCTGAGTGTAAATGTTCCCCTCCCCCCTTTATAAATAACTCATTCATTCCTGTGAGACTAAAACTATTCCCACCCACAAACGTCTGTGCAAAGTGGGTGCTTGATGAAAGGAATCTGAAAATCAGACTTCACATGAACAGCTTGAACTCAATGTAAACCTGAAATCCCACTCTTCAACTCAGCATGAAAAAGTGAGACTGGCCTTAATAAAGCTCTCAATGTGCTCTTGAAGATGTACAGGTGGTCTTCACATCCTTAGTAAAACAAGTCTGCCTGCCTCCCAAACTCACAGTGATCCATGTTTATTTGATTAGGAGCAGATAAAGCCTCTCACCTGCTCGGAGAGAGAAGCAGATTGAGAAATATTGTTAGCTGGCGTCAAATTTGTTGTGATTAAGCAAAACAAGGCTTTGTGCGGCTCCGCGGTGCATCTGTGGAGAAAAATCAATCACAGCCTCTATTCCCTGACACTAATTTGATTTAGTTCAATTTGAAAAAACAGAGCTGAGCTTGGCCAGGCCCCCGGGAGAAGCTGCTTACACATTTCACCCCAACTATTCACTCCTGGTGTTTCTATTCCTCCAGAAGTCTGAAACACAGGTAGAAATCTGACGTACAACACCCATAGATGTATCATATAATGATACTAATATTCTAAGGTCATTGATATCAACTGGTTTTTAATAAGATTGCACATATACATTGGACAGATATTGTAAAACTCTGACTTATTTAAAGTGAAATTGTGTAAATCAGAGCTTTGTCCTGCAAAATAATCTTCATAATCAATCTTAATTTTCACGTTGCAATGAATGTGGAAATACAAAATCCGTTCTCAAGCAAAGGGATGGTGGTGTCACTTGAAATAGAATAAAAGAAAAGAAACTGTCATCAGCAAAGTGATCTTCATTTAATCCTCAAAAGGTCACATTGGACAAAGCTACTTGTTGAGTTTTTTGCTCAGTGATTTGTTGCTAGATGTCATGATCAGTTGTAAAATCAGTTCTAATCAAATATAAGGTCACTTTTAATTTTGGCTGCATTATAAGAGCAGTCGATTTAGCAATTTAGGCCTTCTAAGAGCGTCAGACTCCAGAAGGACTGTAAAATAAAGGATCAAAATCAGTGCAGCAGAGTCAAGGAGGTTACCTTTTTTGTTTCACTTCTTCCTTTACAAAACCCTCTCTCCATATTGCCCACAATGCAACTGGACTGCCAACAGCTCAGTCTGAGACTGAGACTCAGTAGTCAATAGCCAGTGATTGTAAAGTGTTTTTGCAGAACATTTTGATTTCACAAGTTGACATTTGAGTATAAAATGTCATCACTTCACCATGTTTTCTTATTAACCATTTATGTGAAATTTAGTTCTGATTACCTAACAAATTCTTAAGTTATGACCACAAATAAACTTTGTGAGGTATCAGTGACCTTTGACTTCACTTTATTTGAATCAAAGTGAATATTTATGTCAGATTTGAAGAAATTCCCTGAAAGATGTTCCTGACGGATCAAATTCACAACATTGGAACAGATGTAAGGTCGTAGCGAACTTGACCTTTGACCCACAATATCTAATCAATTCATCCTTTAGACTGGAAAGTTAACATATGTGCCAAATTTGAAGAAATTTCCTGAAAGCGTTCGAGAGATATTACAACACAAGAATGGGACAGATGTGAGGTAACAGTGACTTTGAGCTTTGACCCCCACCATCTAATCAGTTCATCCTTAAAGCCAAGTAAAGGTTTACGCCAAAATTCATGAAACCCTCTGAAAACATTTTTGGTAACGTGTTTCTGAAAGTGGGACAGATGGATAATAATATATTTATATTGCTTTGATTTAATAAAGTTAACAAGAGAATTGTGTTATTTCCAATGGCTGTTTTGCATTATGTATATATACATTTATCTAAATTTGTACTTCGCTGTGGTCTGCTGGGGGAGCAGCATTGGAGCCGGCGACACCAACAGACTTAACAAACTGGTTAAGAAGGCCGGCTCCATCATCGGCTACAAACTGGACAGTCTGGAAAAGGTGGTGGAGAGGAGGACACTGAACAAACTATTATTCATATTGGATAATCCTGACCACCCTCTCCACCACCTGCTGCAGGGACAGAGGAGGACGTTCTCCAAAAGACTCCTCCAGCTCTGCTGTCACAAGGACAGATACAGGAGATCATTCCAGATACAGGAGATCATTCCTGATACAGGAGATAGTTCCTGATACAGGAGATCATTCCTGATACAGGAGATCATTCCTGATACAGGAGATCATTCCTGATACAGGAGATAGTTCCTGATACAGGAGATCATTCCTGATACAGGAGATCATTCCAGATGCAGGAGATCATTCCTGATACAGGAGATCATTCCTGATACATGAGATCATTCCTGATACAGGAGATCATTCCTGATACAGGAGATCATTCCTGATACAGGAGATCATTCCTGATACAGGAGATCATTCCTGATACAGGAGATGGTTCCTGATACAGGAGATCATTCCTGATACAGGAGATCATTCCTGATACAGGAGATCATTCCTGATACAGGAGATCATTCCTGCCCACTGCAATAAGACTGTACAATAACTCACCTCTGGCAAAATCCATCACACAACAATAACACTGTTGTCTGTTGTCTGTTTTTCTTGGTTGTTTAAATAAAAAAAATAAAAAACAACAACAACAACTTTGCACTATTGTTTAGTTAGTTTTAATTTAATTATTCTATTTCATTTTATTCTATTTTATTGTATATACTGTGCATTTTTATATTTAATATTTTTTACTGTTATTTTATTTATTTCCTGTATCTATAAATGCTGCTGTAGCGAAAAAAAATGTCCCCTTGGGGATTAATAAAGTATCTATCTATCTATCTATCTATCTATCTATCTATCTATCTATCTATCTATCTATCTATCTATCTATCTATCTATCTATCTATCTATCTATCTATCTATCTATCTATCTATCTATCTATCTATCTATCTATCTATCTATCTATCTATCTATCTATCTATCTATCTATCTATCTATCTATCTATCTATCTATCTATCTATCTATCTATCTATCTATCTATCTATCTATCTATCTAAAGTGTGATTGTCCAACTTCAGTCACAACACGTTTCTGCAAATCTTTCACAATAAAAGCCTTTTTAAGATTTAAGGGGTTTCAGTCTAATATAACGCTAAAAGGCATTTCATTTGAAATAATACAGGAAGTGGTGAGTTTGTGTTGTCGCGTAAATGGAAGCGCATCAGAACAAGGCTTCAGGTTGATGTCGAGAATCAATTAATACATCTTAAATGTAATTATAACAAATTTGACCGTTCCATTTGTTTTCATTCGCTCTCTTGAATGATACGCTTTAGATTTTTAAACAATTAAAACATGTAAACAAATTTCAATCAGCTAAAAAAATATATAATTTTATTTCTTCACTTGAGGGAGCGTCGTTGCGATGCGCTCCGGCAGCACTACACCCCCGGGAGGGATGCCAGGTCATGGTATAAAAGAGGACATTCTGGTGTCCTGGAGAAGTGACACAGTTCAGATGATGTCTGCAACTATAATTTATGTTTTTCCTTGTTAGGAGGAGGCAGGTTGGGTGGATGGTTCAATACGACTGTGGATTTAGGTGCAGGAGACTGGTGTTTGTTTCTTGTTTCCAACCACATTTAGACAAATGATGGCAAGAGTTGCCAAACTTTAAGAAAGTGAAACTCTAAAACACAACATGGTTCATGTCACCATTCTACCCCGAACCGTTATTTGACTCTAATCTTAGCCAAGTGGTTCGGATTAAACATATTCAGTAATTCATGAGACTCCTGTGGGTCATATTTCAGGGTACGAACAAACAACCTCTAAGGTTTGGAGCACATCTTGAAAACTTCTGTGTGGCTGTGTGGGAGCTTTAGAGATCCACAATGACAATCATGAAGGACTTGTTAGAGTCACTTTTTTTCATATTTACAAAAACTTTTTCAGTTATGTGAATGGTTTTTGCCATCCCTGACACTTTAAGAGATATTATCATAAGCAGATGAGGCAGGTTAGACAGAAGAAGATAAAACAGCATATGAATGCACTCAAAATCAAACACTGACCTAATCTGAGGTGGATTATTTGCTTAATGAGGAGGTTTAATTAACACTTCAAAAGTTACTGTCATTTAAAAAGAAGCAGTGGACAGTGGTCGACATTTTGTTGGAGCGACGGTGGTTTCATTCATTTTACATCCCTCGAGTTCACTTTAATCACACCTTTCACTGCCTCCTCTTTCATTTGAAGGCCATCCATAAAAGTCATTTGATACAGCCTGGTGATAATGTCCCTCCTGCCATTACTCAGATGGAGCTGGAGATATGTATATACGCTGGTGTCCATGCAATGTGAGGAAGCAATACCCAGGGACCTTGTTAGAGGCTTCATACTATATATCTCTGTACACCGTCTAACCCCGAGGGCTCAGGGAGAACAGCTGCTATTGATAGGCATCACATAAATGCTCAGACACCTGCGAGGCACATGTTCAGACAATAAGGAGCTTTGTGCTCGATTAGAAGGCTTCTGTCCGTGGAAATCTCTGTTTTGGTATATTCCCTTGAGCACTTTCTGAGAATCTGGACTACAGTATGTGCTGACACCAAAGGTTTACTTTGAGCAACAGACTTTTTTCCAGCTTATCGAAGGGAACACACAGAGGTTTGCACACACAAGACTTATATTCAAAATCCCCACTAACAATCTCAAAGGATGCAATGTTTATTACATACCACTAAACAAAAATGAACAGCACACTGCTGACTTTACATTTATTTGTGCCTTTTCTCCAGGAAGGCTAATAATTAAATTTTGACCTCATGATGGTACAGAACAGACTGCACTAAGGCATAGGTTTAGCCCCAGAAGAGGAGGGGGAAAACAGGGTTTTGACATGTGTATATTCTTTACACTTGCCAGTACTTCAGCTTACATTTTATGTGCCGGGAAAAGCAAAGAGACAAACTGATTAAAACTGGCTGGTAAACATGGATGTAAAAATATTCTATCCTCCCAAAACATAAAGCTGGAGGATTAAAGCTGATAAATGTATTATTTATTTATTTAATTTTGCTTAACTTGTCTGTGTTGTTGAGTTTTATTTTTATCTTTTTACCTTGACAATTCATATATTCTGTATATCAACTGCATCACAGCAGGTGCAGGCACAAGAAATTATCTAGAAACAATGAAAGTAATGAAATCAAGATGCACAACTATTCACACTAGCAGACACCAAAACTCGAGTGACTTAACCAAACTGCAGCAGAGCTGGAAGTAGTGTTTATATTTCACATTGGAATTTCAAGGCGATAAGTGCAGGAATTAATATGGAAAACGATATTCATGAAAGCATGACACGATTTCAGGAGACAATTTAAAATATGAAACTTTCAACTCTCTAAGAAAACACTACCAGGTTTTTGTTTTCTCCAAGATTAGGAGCAATAAAAATATCACAAAGGTCACCAGCTCTGAGCAGGACACTACGATTGAGAGAATTTATATTAGAAAAGTAATTAGCATTTTAGCATTGCAATGTAAGATGACTTCAACTACAGTCAATATTATAATTTTAGATTTGCTTTCTTTCATTTGTGCTCACTTCCTTTTGATTTAACAGGTTGGCTAATTGAGGCAGGGAGCATTTTTCAAGATAGTTTTTTAAGTCTGAGATGAGCAAATCCAACCCCAAAAATAGCCAGACAGAAGTGTTTAAGACTCCAGATAATCAGGTGAGAAAAAGGGGGTGCATCTGAGCTCAACTGATGGCTAGAAATGTGTTTTACTGGAGTATTTGATGTGTACAGCCTTGTTGGACCAGGGACATGCTGAGTAAAATTAAAAGCACTCACCAATTCTAAAATCCCTGGCCCATGGCACTTTCAGCAAACTAAATATAAATCCTGAAACCTGCAGAGATACTACGCTGGGCAGATGTGACTGTAATCAAGGATAATATTTCAGAAAACTCACAGAGACAAAATGGGGTAATTTCTGTTCAAAGAGAAGGCCGGGAATTTGACAGAGCTAAAATTGCTGCAGAGATCAGTAGTTTTGTAGTCAGTGGAGCAAACTGAACAGAAATATTCCAAACCTTCTCAAACAGGCTGAGTAGTGCCGGATGAAATACACAATTTACCAAAGGTCTCAATGACTAAAATTGAATTTGATGTCCTTGATATCAGATTATTGTGGCTGAGTTCACAGTAAAAGAGCGAACAGACGAGTCAGGATGTGATGACAGTTGCTTTATGAACAGAAAAGCAGTGTCTATTGTGGGAGATGCAGAAAATGTGACACATCTGATAAGAGTCACTGAGTGTCATAATCTCCGCCTGTGTGTTGTGACATCCCTCATCATATGTAGTCAGGTATTAAGGAAAGTTAATGGCTACCTAATGGCAGAGTGAGCACACAGCCATGCTTGCTGGCCTGCATGGAGCTTCATTTCCCCACAAGCCCAAAACAAAGTGACGCGATCCACTGGTTTGTGATCTGCTGTTTTGTGGCCTCAAGTCTGGTATTTTGGCCGTTGTCATCTTGCATATTTGGAGCCAAATCGGACAATATTTGGACGAGTTTAGGAGGAACCTGTCTTGGTCTCAGAGGACGCTATTCCCAACTACCTACTGCAGAAACCTGACTGCACCACAGGGCTGCCATTCAAGCAGACGTGACGGCTTTCAGGCCTAATATCTAATTAATGATAAAATAATTTTCAGATGGACTGCCAGAAAATTAATTAGATGGAATGACTTTTTCAAGTTACATAATAATAACTTGTGGAAAACATTTATTGACTTTGTGTTTAATAAGAGTAATATAGGTCTATGAAGCAGCCAATCTCTATTGGCCCTCAGTGGTATTGCACTTTAAGACTTTTCCACACTGGCCTTGTTTTCCAGACCAGCAGGCGACGTCCACTTTTTTTATATAAAGTCTGTCCCCACCGGGAGTATTTAGAAGTAGAGCATTTTGTTGACTTCCTGATTTGGTTATTTTTTTTAGCCTTTAACCTCGTATACCCACTATGCAGCACTGGGTCTTTAAAAAAAAAAATATTGTCAGATTCTCTCTGCCAGTTTTCGGTCTGAACTCCTGTGGCTTGACGCGATCCTACACCGGTGTCAACTAGACTCCGTGCCCATTTTTAACAAAGCGCTGAACTGCCTCTGGAATGCTGCTGACACCACCACAGCGTGTCTGATGGAGTAACAGGCATCGTCTAGATGGCCGCAATTAGCTGTAGTGGCCCTGTCGGAGCCATAACACGACGCAGCCAATTCCGCTGAATAATTGCCTCGGGGCGGGTGAGAAGGTGAAGTGCTGGACTCAAACGCAGGAGTTGAGGAACTGAACTCTCTGGGATCATTTGTTCTTGGGTCTCCTGGGAACTGTGACAGATGCACTGTCCAGGAGACCAGCGGGTTTCTCAGAAGTATGTGATCGTCAGGGCTGAACAGTGGAATCTTAATCCTTCTTTTTATGGCTGCAACTGTATCTCCAAATGGTTTGTGGGCTCACTTTGGCCCGGACGGACGCTAGCTGTGACTCGGAGATCACTGAGTTTTTGAATAGACTGCAGCTCTAAGGTGACACAGGATGGTTGTTGTTTGTGTGACCCTAGCAGCGGTAACAACAAGACAGGTTGGTAAGACGTGTGCAGACTGTTATGAACGCAGCACTCATTCAGAAAGTGAGTGGCTGGTAGCTAACAGCAGCTAAAAGACAGATCAACTTAATGGAAGTCTGATCCACAGTGCATCCAGACACAGGGTGAGTTTGATCAGAACAAAATTACACAGACAGTCTCATTCAAAAAGTGGATTTCATCAAACCGAAGGCTGATGTGTTGATGATAAAAGTGAAAAAGGCAGAATTTGGGAATAGGTTTGAAAAATGAAAAATAATTGTGTCTCATCTCTTTATGTGCTTATGTTCACATTTTGTCCAATGAAATCACCAAAAACCAAGAGGATCCTCCTCTCGAAATGTGAATACACTGAGAAAATTGCGTTACATAGTATCTGATGTTGTCATGGTAACAGGATGTCATTTGTCATTTTTGATTGGTTGCCAAGCTTTGAGAGGTCTTTACCTAATAGGAGCCTGTCAGAGGACCGACGCCGGGATGAGAGAAGAGAAAAGGATGTAAGATAACAGGAGCAACTTTCTGTTGACACTGTGATGGACAATCGATGATTATATTTGAAGTGTTTTAGTTTCTCTCATCTTCTGTGTTTTTGTTTTGTCTTTTGTCCGTTTTTCACCTTTGTTTGACAGCAGATAATAAAGCTAAGAGTTGTAGCCTGTAATAACGAACTGTTCACAATGCAGCGATGTGGCATGCGTTGGAACCACTCGGCTAACCGAGACGCCGCAGCTTAAATCACTTTCCAAACTTAAATCATTTTCCAAAGGGACTACATTCAGAATGTAAAAATACTTTGAGCCTACTACGCCTTCTGACATACTTTTGAACTATAATAATCACATCAAATGCACCGTACTCTTTAATTTCATTTTCATTGAATTAACAATTGGCAATTTATTCAAATGGCAGAGCAGCCAAATGTAAGCCACTGAGGTGTGAACAGCTCTCTTTAAAACAATTCAGACTTTCTTTCACGTCTTGAAATTACAAAGGAACAAGCATTCGGGAATCCTTAATGGTTCCCTGAAGCTTAGAAATGTCTATTTACCCCAGGTTCACTTTACCCAAGACTTATGGATAAAGCAATAACGGCTGCTAACAATTACGTTCAAAATATATTTGATCCTTTTAAACTGGATGTGCATGGAATAGCTAACTACAAACCTGCTCAGGTCATTCACGGCCTGTTATACTGCACATTTCTTTGTGTCACATCTACAAGCACATAACACTAATAGGTCAATCTTATTTAAAAGCTCAGTATATTTAAAAGTTCGATACATTTAGTGCCTTTTGTCTAAAGTCATCAAGTTATGAATGTGTGTGTGAATGTTTTGACTTTTAAGCATTCCTCATAACAAATGTTAGCTTTTGAAAAAGTGACAGCTACACATGAAATCCAGTTAGTATTGATTACTTAACATGGAGCAGATCACAGAGACCTATTCTAAATATATTCAGGTTGTTAATAGGCTATCAACACAGCAGGGACCTATTTCACCAAAGTGATTTGCGAGCACTGCTTACATGCAGATCACACATTGTGCCAGCATCCTGTTTCAGAGATGACTGTCACTCCCAATTCTGGGAACTTTATTCCATCCAGCTGCTATTAAAGGTTCACGAGAGAGATGCTGATGTCGGCAGCTCAGTGTGCTCCAGCTGCAGCTGATGCGTGGTGTAATCAGGGTTCAGGGAGACGAGAGCAGCACAATCCTGTGTCTGTTAAACTCTGCAGAGACATGTGATGGCTGCTGCATGACTCATTTGTGTGCCAATATTGTTCCAGTGGAAAACTGCCCCTTTTGACAAGTGTCTTTGGAAAAGCTGGCGCTTGGTCCCGAAGGCCTTGATGTGTGCATACAGCAGCCTTGCCAAGGCATTCTCCCCATGCAGGCTACGCTTTGTTATGTCAACCAAAAAAGAAAAGTCTGCCAGCCGTACAGGATCTGACAGTTCTCGTATCAGTTGTCCCTTTTTTAGACAAACCAACGTCCCCTTGGAAGAGGAAACGCGATGCAGTGTGGACCGGCTGAACTGTCTCACGTTGCTACGTTGGACAACATCATCATCCACCTGGAGGTTTAACTGAAGTAGCAGCGGTACAAGGCTTTAGAGCGAATCAAGTTAACGGTCTGTAACACCAGTTTCACAACAAACTTCCAATGTTTGGACTTTATGGGAGATTATACAATGCAGTTCAGTGGTTTTGATTCCCTGTCCTAAGACTTTGTTGTCTGTGTGGATATTTAATTTCACTCACTATTCTTGCTTTCACTAACTTTAGTCCATAGCAGTTCACATCATCAGCAGTTGAACCGAGACAAATAAATCCACAATACATCTCTGACCTTTTAGACTTTGGAGGTCAACTATCTTCTGTAATGTCTAAGTCATCATCAGCTCCTCTCAAAGATAAGTAACTGAGCAGTGCCAGATTTATCTGTGCTTTCATGGCAAGCTAAAGAACAAAAATCCTCCCTCCTTCTTACCATCTTTCCTTCTCTGGGCCACAGTGATGTCAGCCGTACAACCGTACGACACGCAAAACTACAAGCAAACTTGTTTCTTTTTGGGGGCATTTGTTCTCCTCATTGTCTTAATCACATATATATATATAGATAGATAGATAGATAGATAGATAGATAGATAGATAGATAGATACTTTATTAATCCCGCAAGAGGACATTTTTTGATGCAGCAGCATTATAGATACAGGTACGATACAGTTCCATTAATCTATAAACAAAACAACCACAGAAGCTCAGGCGAAAAAACACAGTATTTTGTCTGGCTTGATGAAATAAAGTAACTGAACTGGAGGTACTAGCATTTGTTGTGACCTACTTTCTATATGATCACTTCACAATGCATAATGTTGATGAACAACAATGCATGTCGAGGTCTGCAATATTTCAGACAGTAAACAGTTGGTTTTCCTTGTCGACATGTTGGATATGAGGCAAACAGACACGTCTAAAGACCGAAGTGACTTTGACAAGGATCAAACTGTTTTAGCGGGATGTCTGGGTCGGGGCAATTTTTAAATTGCGCTTTGTTGGGTGTTTGAGATGGAGCTACAAACCACGAACACGGGACAGGATGTAAGGGCAGGTGCTAATGCTAACGTGTTGGTGCTGAAAACCACAGGGCATCTACGGAGGTCTGGTAGCATCAGTGCCTCCGCATGTCATAATTATGTGTATAATTTTACTTCCATTTTGGCACTACTTTTTAATGATAACATTACAAAAGATTGTAGAAGTTGTGAAGTCAAATTATAAAAGGTAAAACATTTTTCACACACGTTACTACTCTTTAATTTTGCTTCTATATTTACCCATGTTTTTAGGCTGTGAGGGTACCTCCACTTCTACTGACATCACCTACTCTGCTGAGTGAACAGCAGCAATTACTTATGTTGACAAACTTCCTTTCAAAAACCAGAGGAAGCCATTAATCAATGCCTCTCAGAGTACAACAGCAACACAGGTGCTGTTCAGAGAGAGACGACAAGGTGAGAAAGACAGAGCTGAAGATGCAACCTATGCAAATGAGCCCTCCTTAATTTGCTTGCAAATGGCAAATGATTTTGTACGGCTGACTGACTTATCGGGCTCTGACACGGCAGGGTGCGTTGTTCTGTGTCTTCACCTTGGCACTGCAATCACTAGAAACACACACTCCCACACTGTACACTTGCACCCTCTCCTTCACTCTGCAGCCATTACAGGAATTTGGGGTAGAGGCTCCCAAACAAAACCTCCCTGATATAATTAGTTTTCTCCGCTGCACCTAATTAACCTTTGCCTGTGTGGCACTTACACATCTCATTCACAAGCTGAGCGCTCTTTCATTAGAAGCATGTTGTGTTTTTGATGTGTTTCAGCAGTCATGGTGAGATAGCTCATTGTAATCTTCAGACTACTTCTGTGGGTGTGTTTGAAGCCGGTGTGTGTATGAGCACCGGAGATGAAACAGATTTAGTGATAATTAGATTCAAAGACGAAAATGGTTTGTTGCTGCGATTTCATACAAATCAAAGGGCAAAGGGACGAGAAGGCGGATCAAACTGCACATGTGGACGGTGGATACGTACACTTTAATGTCCAGCATGATCCTCTTGTCCTCCTCGACGTGGATTCCCCAGATGCAGTCCTGGCCTCTATCGTAGGCTTCAGGCCAGTTAGGAGAGAGCACGACTCCAGCTGAGTCGGTGATCTCGCCACTACAAACAGCTGGAACACACACACACACACACACACACACACACACACACACACACACACACACACACACACACACACACACACACACACACACACACACACACACACACACACACACACACACACACACACACACACAATTTAAGCTCATTGTACAATTTGTTTCAAAATGAGCAATATGTAGACATTTTCTAAAATGATGAAAGCAAAGGAAAGACAAACAGTTTAAAGTGAATTTTTGATTGTCTGTTTGAGCATGGGAGGATTACTGAGCTGGCTAACAGGGCACAGAGTCTTTCCTGGGACTGACAGTTGTTGGAAAGGTAATCAAATGACAACAAAGGGACACAAAAACCCAACAAACAGAAATAAGACAATGAAAAGGACGTAGACGTAGAATGAATTTCAATTGCTTCAAAACCACCATGAAGAGATGCAAAATGAATAGAAAATGATGGACGGTGACCAGAAAGAGTCGTGGTTTGGGTCGGTCTGCTTCTCTTGTGTGTTTCTTGTGTTACTGTCTTACTCTACCCATCAGAGATCTCCTGTGTGTGCCCCCCCCCCACCCCCCCCACAGTCTCTCTCCATACCTCCCGCCTCACCTCTTTTTTTTTCGTCTTGGGCAGGCTGCGATAGCCGCAGTCTTGTCTACCTGAGGGCGCACCTGCCCACCGCCCAAGTGGTACCCCAGATACCGTACTTCCCTCCGCCCAACTGCACATTTCCCTGGGTTGGCGGTGAGCCCAGCCTGCTTCAGGGACTCCAGCACTGCGTCCACCCGCTGCACATGCTCTGCCCAGGTGGTGCTGTGGATGATGGCATCATCCAGGCAGGCAGCAGCATATGCAGCATGCGGACGCAGCACCCGGTCCGTGAGGTGTTGGAACGTGGCCAGGGCACCAAACAACCCAAAGGGAAGTGTGGTGAATTGGTATAATCCAAACAGAGTAGAGAAGGCCGTTTTCTCCTTGGACTCTGGCGAGAGAGGAATCTGCCAGTAGCCCTTAGTTAAATCCAGTGCCGTGAAGAAACGTGCAGTGCCCAGTCGGTCCAGGAGTTCGTCGACCCGGGGCATTGGGTACGCATCAAATCGTGACACATCATTCACCCTGCGATAGTCCACACAGAACCGTATAGATCCATCCTTCTTGACAACAAGAACAATGGGGCTACAACAGGCACTGTTGGACTCTTCTATTACCCACATCTCCAGCATAGCCGCCAATTCCCTCTGAACAATTTTTCTCTTGTGTTCAGGTAGCCTGTGGGGTCGCGACCGCACCATCACGCCCGGAGACGTCTCAGTGTTGTGCACTATGAGGTTCGTGCATCCTGGCCGGAGGGAGAACACGTCAGCAAACTGCTTCTGCAACTAGGCCACGTCTGTTCTCTGGGTCCCGAAGAGATGGGCGTCGAAAGGGAGCGAGGCAGGATTGGTGGACTTTGGAACCTCTGGCCCCAGCTCCTCTCTCTCAGATACCGCAGACACCAGGGAAACAGGCTCCGCCTCTCTCCATGCTTTTAAGAGGTTGAGGTGGTAGAGCTGTGTAGCTCCGCTCCTGTCAGACCGCACCACCTCATAGTCGACGACACCTACTCGCCGTGTGACCACAAAGGGCCCTTGCCACTTGGCGAGGAGTTTTGAGCTGGAAGAAGGAAGCAATACAAGTACCTTTTCTCCCGGTGCGAATTGTCTCAGCTTGGCCCCTCTGTTGTACATCCATTGTTGATGTTCCTGGGCCTGGAGCAAATTCTCACGTGACATCCGACCCAGTGTGTGGAGTTTTGCTCACAGGTCCATGATGTACTGAATTTCATTCTTTCCGGGGCTCGGACCTTCCTCCCAGTTTTCCTTAAGCAGGTCGAGCACCCTTCGTGGTTTCCTGCCAAACAGCAGTTCAAAGGAAGAAAATCCTGTCGAGGCCTGGGGGACCTCCCGCACTGCAAACAACAGAGGATCAAGCCATTTATCCCAATTATGTCCATCGTCATGTATAAATTTACGAATCATGGACTTTAAAGTCTTATTCAGAGGCTCCACAAGCCCGTCAGTCTGTGGGTGATAACACTGGTCCGAATAGACTTAATACCCAGTAATTCATAAAGTTCTCTCAGTGTTCGTGACATGAACTGGGTGCCCTGGTCAGTCAGAATCTCTTTCGGGATTCTGACTCGGGAGATGACCTGAAACAGAGCCTGTGCAACACTCTTTGCCAAAATGCTGCGCAACGGCACTGTCTCGGGATATCGTGTTGCGTAATCCACCAGGACTAACACAAAGCGATATCCATGTGCACTCCGATGAAATGGCCCGATGAGGTCCATGCCAATACTGTCAAATGGGACCTCCATCAAGGGTAGCGGATGTAAAGGCGCCCTCGGAATGGCCGGCTGGTTTACCAGCTGACACTCTGGGCACGATGCACACCAACAGTGCACATCCCCCCAGATGCCCAGCCAGTAAAACCGGGCCATTATCCGGTCCAGAGTTTTCTCATATCCCATGTGGCCAGCCATCGGGTTATAGTGAGCCGCCTGGAAAATCATTTCCCGATAGCTTTTTGACACCAACAACTGGGTGTTTTCTTGACCTGTTTTAGTGTCACGACTCACTCTATATAGTCTGTCCCTAATCAATGAAAAGTGCGGGTATGACGGCGCTGCGCCAGGGCACACCAGCTGACCATCAATTTTTATCAAGACTGCTCAAGTGGAAAATCCTCCATGGAGCGTAATTCGGGAACCGGTGGAGTCTCCACCGGAGTCTCCGCCGGTTCCCTCTCCCTCTCCCTTTCTGCAGCGTCGGACAACCTCGCGTCGCCACTGAGCGCAGCACACATCCCGCATGTCCCTGCCGGTCGTGAACGCACCCCCGCACTCTGGCCCATTAACTTATGAAACCCAGGCCAATCTGTCCCCAAGATTAGGGGGGAGGCGGGAGCTAAACGCTACCTTCACTTTATGCTTTTTCCCCATATCTAATTTTTACGGCCACCACCGGATAATCGTGAATATCCCCATGCACACACTTAATCCTCACCCACGATGCCTCCACCAATGCCCCGGGCCAAACCAGGCTCTGGTGGATCAGCGACTGCATGCAGCCCGAATCCACCATCGCCTGGTGTGTACCCCCTGGATCCTTACCGGAACGCGATACGTCGCTCCTGGACTGGGGGAGGATGTTGGAGGCCCGGCAACCCGAACCGTCTGTCCCACCTCCATCAATGGACACTCCCTCCGGTAGTGTCCGGGCTGCCCAAACCTCCAACATTCCTGCCCTGGTGGTTGAGGCCCCCCTGTCGGGAGGGAAGTGTGCCAGGGCTGGCCGCTCCCGAGGAATCGGGGAACCAGGGGGGTTGTTAGTGCCCGTGGCACCGGCAGGGCCTGGGCTGCCCCCGGCTGTAGGATTCCCCTCCGCGGCGCGGGAATCGATCAGGCTGCCGCCAGCGGCCGACCCCCATCCCCCTGCCCGCTGGGATGGACCATGAGGTGGTCTTCGGCCAGGGTGATGGCAGCCTCCAGCGTCGCCGGGAGGTGGCAGTGGACCCATGCCGCGGTCCTGGCCGGCAGCCCTCTCGTGAATTGCTCCCTCACGATCTTGTCCACCACCGCTGGCGCTCCTCCGGCGTTCCCCGGCTGCAGCCACCGGGTCGCCGAGTCCCTCAGCCGCAGAGCGTTGGCGAATGGCCGGTCCCCAGCCCCCAGCTTAGCCTCCCGGAAGTTCCTCTGGTGGTCTTCAGGGGACAAGCCTAGCCGGTCCATAATGGCCCTCTTTACATCCCCATAAATGTGTCGGGCCCCAGGTGGCAGCCCCAGGGCCGCCATCTGCGCCTCCCCTGCCAGGAGAGGAAGGAGCCGCACTGCCCACTCCGCCACCGGCCAGCCACACGCCTCCGCCGTTACCTCGAACATTTCGAGGAAGGACTGTACCTCGTCCGCCGTCATCATTTTATGCATCACCACCCCCGAAAAGGGCGCCGGCGCCGATGGGGCCCCTGCAGCCCGGCCCGCGAGCTGTTCCAAGGCGCGGGTCTGCCGCTCTGCTTATGCCCGTAGCGTCCCCAGAAGCTGGCGGTTTGCCTCCGCCTGATTGTGCTGCATTGCCGCAATCCCGCTTAGCATCTGTCCCAGCGCCACAATCGACTACATCAGCGTCTCGCTCTGTTGTCCGCCTGTCTCCATGCCCCACGTTGGGTGCCAGTGTAGCACGTCTGAGCTACCGTGGGGGTTCTTTTGAGACAGATGACACACGCTGAGCCACAAAGTTTGGTTTATGGTTTCGCTTTATTGGGTGATCCACACTGCGGCACACACTCTGTTACACCCGGTGTCGGCGCTCTCCTGCCCAGCCTCCGAGCGTCCGTCTCCAGGCTGCTTCCTCCTCCCCCCTCACCAGGTCCTGCTCACTTATATCAGGGAAGAAAGCAATCCCCCCCCATTCAGTTCAGCTGCGCCAATTATCCTCCTCCGGGCACCGTTCCCTGAACCACTCCCTCACTCTCTCCCCCCTGCAGCCGAGCTAACCACGCCCCGCCACCACAATTACGTTCACAAACAAAAAAAACACACTTTGCAATCACAGTCAATACATATACTCCCCTCCAGTAACCACTAGCTGCTGGATGGTAAAATGAGTTTCCTTTGGGTCAAAACAACTTTTTCATGAAACAGTCTCAGTCTGTTTTTTGGTTCCTTTAAGTTCTGATTATTTTACCCTGCATGAACTTTTGGGCTTTTTGTTTGTACTCTGCTGCCTGGATTTTGTTATCCCCTAATCTTAGTAAGCAAAGTCTTTTGGTTGCCTCATTCTCGTGTCTGTGTCGTGCGTCAGGGTCCTTATTCTTGACAAAAATGTGACAGGAAGCAATGCAAACTTGCGTATGATACTGATACTTGTGGTGAGTAGTGGAGTAAACTGCAGCTGTTGAAATGGAAGAATGATGGCAGGATATTGGTAGGTGTTAACTGATTAAATTATCATCATTGGTTATTTTGTATATCCATTTAAATTGACAGTAATAGTGAATATCATCTTTGGTACACATTGTATGAATTTGGTACATTTGTTTCATTACTTCAAGTGTTCAGTTCTCCTGAAGAAACATACGTACTTTTGGTGTCATAAAGCGTGAAATAAAAACTGTCCAAGGTGGATTTAACTTCAACAGTGAACTGAAAGAATTGCTGCATGGTATCCACAAATGTGTGTGTGAACTATAGAGTCGCCCTAAAAGTAAAGAATATTGCTTGTGTGGTTATAAAATCCAACATCTATAATAAGTAAAGTTGGCTTTGACCCAAAAATGAAAAACCCTGCTCATATGTCCCAAAATGAAATGCTATCCATTCATTTAAAGTGCAGCATGCCAGCTAAATGTCAGAAATAAAACATGTAATGTAAAAACTCTTAATGGGTTTTATTCTTCTACACAGCGCTTGGATACAGACCTCTGCAGGCAGGTTCGGTCTCATTCCATTGTGGATTGTCGGGGTCCATGCATTCAATGGTGACAGATCCCTGTTCCAAAGTATAGCCGGGGTCACAGGCAAACTCCACTACGGCTCCCACTGCCCAAGTGTTGTCGCTGCTGGTAAGGTTTCCATATTTCACGTAGGGTTCGTAGCAATGGACTGCTGCAAAGGCTGCAGAGAGAAGGTGCAAGTTATGTATTAAATCCTTTTAGTGATTAGAAAACACTCAATTTATCAGAAACAAGTAGGAAGCCATACCTGCCAGCTGAGTTAGCATACGTTAGCATCTCCATATACGGTCTACATTTCCATAATTAACTTTTTTCTTGTAATCACACTGCATTTGGAAAAAAATGTCTGACAGAAATACGTTAGATAACAAATATGCCACGCCATGTTGCAGGGAGTGTTTAACAACTGATGCACAAAACATTCAATGTAGTACAATTTTTTTTCAATTTCTATTCTGATACAGAATGAAAATGCAGATAAATAAAGTGTCTCTCCAGGTGTTCGGACCAACTGATGGAAAACTTCTACTGGCTGCAGTGAAGATGGTTTGTAAATGTTTTGTATTTGTGATGTATTTCAATGGGATTTGAGGATTTTCCCATTAGCTACATTTGTTGATTGTGTTCAGTTCTAAATAGCAAAAGTTCAAATGCTAACACTGACTTAAAATGGTAACATTTTATGATGCCATTAATTGCATAACATTAGCATAAACGTTGTCATTGTGGGCATGCTAGCGTGCTTGTGTTAGCATTTCACTGTTGCTACATAAAGAATTCTAAGAATGATTAAAACCTGTGCTTATGTAAGTATATCAGTTAAACGAGCTGACAGTGAGCTGAATATTTATTTTAAAAGCAACTCCAATGATGGTAACTTTGGAGGCATTTTGAGACGTTTTGTTGATGTGTTTTGTAATTCCACATCTGAGTTCTAACAGTAATGCAATAATGTAAATATGCAAAAAGATGCCAACAGTGTTACTTAAATCCTTCACAGACGTGACATGTAGCTGAGTTGTTGTATTGTCATGGAGCATCAACAGAAACTGCCTTTCAGTTATTTTGTATCTTTTTTAATGTAAGTTTTTACAAAACAAAATACATTTCAAATTAAAGAAGCAGCTCAGAATTTAAACTAATGTTACTTCTACTTTGTAGAAAAGGATCACAATCCTCCACTGTTTCAAACATGTTATTCCGATTTTAGAACTGGAACCTTTAACTTAACTTGCTTCATTGACAGGTTATTTTGCAGATGGTGCCAAAAAGTAGAAAAAGGAGCAACAGCAGAATTTCAGTTAGTCGTGGTTGAATGAATGTTCTCGAATGAGGTTATCTGGTTCACCATGATGGGGAATGTCAGGATAAAAGTGAGACCCTCAAATTTGCTATAGACGAGCTGAACAGCATTACGCCCTGTTAATGGCCATAACGAGGTCCGTTAGAAATATGCATGGCTGCTCCCTTTGGACTTAATCCCATTTTTGGCAGTGAAGCGGAGGCCTAAGCAGATTACATTGATTGTATTTCCAAGTAGTCCTTACGGGCTAGAGACAAGTCGTCTATCTGATGGGGAGTGCTGAGACAAATGTGGAAAGAAAAGATAAGCGAAGCTCAGTGATACTGTATCTCACACTCACCAAGAAATGAATCCCTGACAGTGTAGCTTAAAACTTACTGTAAAATGCATCATTTGGGTTCTAATTTATAGAGCTGAGGTGCCCAAATTGCTTCAAATGAAGGGCCAAACATTAATCTGGATGGTCGCAAAGAAATGTTGTCATTATGTTAAAATATATTATACTATGTGATATATATTTTACAGAAAATTAACATCCTAAATCTCAAATAAAGTTTTAGAATAATTAAAACCCAACTCTTTAATCTGTGTGATAGTAATTTAATTATTTTCCAACAATTATTTTTGAAGAAAGGCTTCTTGCCAATTTCACTTTATTTTTTAATGTTCCCTTGTCAGTGTGCTACTGCCTCGATCTCTCATCTTGACTGGCAGCCAAAAGTCAGGGACATAGGACACATGAACAGCATTAGCAAGGGAGAGAGAGAATACTATCATTCTTGGCAGATAAGACATATGCCAATGGAATTTAACAAGGAAGCTTACCAACACTGTGCTGTACACGGCTGTAAAAGTCATCCTGTACTTTTTAGCTTTGCAAAATGTACAGCTCGTCCTCAGTATGTTTAGGATTTTACAGCACTTAAAAATTGGGAGAATAAGCACGAGTATGCCAAAACAAACAAGGTGCAGGCCAAACTTGTCCAGTGGGCCCCAAATTGGGCAGCTCTGGTATATCATTGAGCTGTTTGAAACTGCGAGTTTATGTTGCATCCTTGAAAAACTGTCCTTGATCGTGGTTTTCCTAAGTACTAACGAGAAGCAAAGGGAATGCACAACTTTAAGATTTAGGTTGTTCCCCAAGAGGGAGCCTGCGTTTGCTAACGTTGCAGTGTACTACCAGTACTAGTAGCTCTCGGGTGAATACCCATCCTTTTTCCTGTATTTGTATCATCTGGCTGCTTGTAGTTTTGTGGTTAGTGGGCACTGTAGGAGAAGAGACTTGAATATCACACCTTAAATGTTTGGGGTGTGTTTGGGCTCATTATCCTGCTGCAGTATGAATCCTTCTCAACAAAAAACAAAAGCTGCAGCATGTCTGTATGTCACGGTGAACCATGAAGCCCTATGGCTCACTGTGGGTTTGATCCACTGTGGTATCATCCTGTCCCCTGTGTGTCTCCTTACATCCACCCTTCTGTGGCTTTTTTTTTTCTATCATCCACTGTAAGATGATGGTATGTCTCAGCCCATGTAGAGACAAATGAACAAGGGTTGCATGTCTTACAAAACCTAATGTTTTTGAAGGAGACTTCAGAAGATGGAGAAGGGTTGATCATGTTACCATTAGAAGGAAATGCTTTATATCATTTTGCTGACAAGAAAGTATGACTGAATTTATATGAATCATACATGTTTATACTGTTATTATTGTTATTATACTGTCTTTAACAGTGGAATCATTAAAACCAAGAAGTCGAAAATCTTATAAATGAGACCAGTGCTCATATCACATCTGTTCTCTGAAGCTGTTCTGTGTTTTACAACGAAAATGTTGGCTGGCCTGATAACCTCCTTTAAAAAAGAATTAGAAAAATAAACTGTACCCAAACTAATTGGTTGATTTGAATTTAAAGTTATGGATTACTGAGGGTGGCTGATGTTACATAAATCCATGACTGTAACCCCGGTTTTAGCAGAACTGTAGATGACCATAAGATGTTTTGTAGCATTGGAGAAAGCTTGAGTTGAGGTTATTCAAGCAAAGAGTTCCCATATGGTCATAAGCAACTGAATATAAATATGTTTAATTGCATTGTTATTATGTAGCACTCATTTCAAAGCAACACATTATATTTGACCTAAAAAAACACATCGTATGACATTTCCCTTCTTAAGGTATTTTCTAGATGTGCAATTTCTCAAACTTGCATTAAAGTTCCAGAGAACTACATTCATATAATCAAATCAAAACTGTATTTGTTCATATTCTGACACCAAAATGTGACTGCCAGGTTATGGTCCACATCACACAAGAAAAAGCAGAAAAAGGATACCCAGACACTTTTCTGTCAAAAATTATGGAACAAACAGATGAATTTGAATACATTTTAGCGCGTTTATTTTACATGAACTAATGTTAAAATCCAGAACCCTCATCAGCCCGATTTCCTGAGTGATACTATAAGAGATGAGACCTTTATAATTACACTTCCAACTTTCGCCAACCCGCTTTTATTTTCACCATTAGAAAAGAAGGTTTCACTGCTTTGATACAGACAGCGCAGCACTTATTTTGGTGGTGGAAAGCCATTGATTATCAGAATTTCATCATCACTGCAAGCACTGGCCTTCATTCAAGCAGCACCTCCTGCCATTCATTCTGCAGTCAGCTTTTACACTATATTCTGTTGTTGCTTTGTGACCTGGGGCAATTTGTGAACACAACACAGTTTATATGAAGTTTTTAGAATGAGTGCTTTCTGATGAGTTTTGCTGCCATGTTTTCACTACGTTTACTTTTTTGTGTTTATAACATCAAGCAGGAGCCCCCATGACATGTCACCACATGCTAAACTTCAGCTATCCATCGCTACAGTGCTTACCTTGGTACCTGATGGCAATGCCAGTGGATGTGCCAGTAGCATCTGTAGTCAGCTCAATGAAGAGATGCCTGGATGTGCTGAGAAGACCCTCATTAGGCAAATATTCCACCTCATACGAATCATAGAGAGCAGCTGCATCTATGCTGTTGCCATTTTTGATCAGCAGTCTGGAAGACAGGGAACAAAAATCAATTTAGCAAGACTCCAACTACTCATGAAATCAATACCTGTGCTAGCTACTTTGGAATATTTTGTTTAACTTATGGATATCAAACTGTACACTTTGTCTGAAAGCTTAACTAATAAATATTTGCGTTAATAATTTGTGACTGTGTAATATGAAAGGCTTTGCTCATAGTGATGAACCCATAGAGAATTATCACCAAGTCTGCACAACTACTAAGCTGGTTTGGCTCTTTTCCCTTCTTGTTTTAGATTCAGTCATCAACCTTGTTTTCAGCAGCAGGCAGCTGTATTCAATAAATATGCTAAAAAAAAAAAATGACCGTACACTACCGGCTGGCCACCAAACAGTTATTATTGACTAGCTAGTTAACATAGCAGATCTGGCAGCTAAAAATGCCAGCCATTTTTGGAGGAGATAATATCAGACCTGCACAGGTCTAAATGAATATCAATGTTGCTTTTTGTGTAGCTGAAATAAACTCACTTGATGCAGATCACAATGACAACAGTGGTAGAGTTTCAACAAATGCTTTATGGTGGTCAATATGTATTATAATAGTGACTGTTGAACACTAATGGTTTTAAAATAACCGTTAAAATGCCTGAAAAACAATCTTCAGTGGTGCGTGCCAGACCCACATAGTCACGTAATGAATTTGGGGCTCGTAATACTAACCGCCACATACTCTGTTTGGACCTAGTCCTGCACAATGAAACAGCAGCCTTTTAGTCAAGGAGTGGACCAATGTATGACTTTGGTGGTTGGGGCCGCACACACACACACACACACACACACACACACACACACACACACACACACACACACACACACACACACACACACACACACACACACACACACACACACACACACACACACACACACACACACACAGTGAGAAAAAAAATCAACCACAAAACAAACCAATACATCTGTTAGAACACAGTCTCAATATAAAAATAAAGGTTTCATTGTTTCAAAAGGTTGCTTCAGTGGTTCAATGTTTAAAAAAATACAACCCAGTTTCTGAAAAAGTTGGGACGCAGAGTAAAATGTAAATACAAACAGAATGCAATGATTTTGAAAATCCCATAAACCCATATTTAATTGCAAATAAACCAAAGAAAACATATCAAATGTGGAAATAGAGAAATTGTACTGTTTTATCAAAACGTTTTGCTTATTTTGAATTTCATGCCGGCAACATGTCTCAAAAAAAGTTGGGACAGGGGCAACAAAGGACTTAGTTGCACCTTACACCTTACACCTGGTGGAACATCACACAACTAATTAGATCAATTGGCAAAACGTCAGTAACATGATTGATTATAAAAAGATAATTTCAGCAAGGCAGAGTCTCAGCACTGAAGATGGGCTCATGTTCATCACTCTCCGAAAGACTGTGTGGGAAAATAGTGCAACAATTAAGGAATAATGTTCCTCAATGTAAAACTGCAAAGAATTTGGAGATTTAATCATTTATGGTTCATAATATCATTAAAAGATTTAAGGGACAATGCTGAAAACCAACATTGGATGGTCATGACCTTAGGTCCCTCAGGCAGCACTGTGTTACAAACAGACACAATTCTGTAGTGGAAATCACTGCATGGGCTCAGGAACACTTCTGAAAACCATCGTCTGTGAACACAGTTCATCGCTGCACCCACAAATGCAGGTTAAAACTCTCCAAAGAAGAAACCAGATATAAACATAATCCAGAAACACCGCCGCCTTCTCTGTACCGAGATCATTGAAGATGGACTGAGGTGAAATGGAAAACTGTCCTGTGGTCTGATGAAATTAAAAAAAAGCAAAAAAGCAAAAAAGGGGGCAATCATGGACGCTGCATCTTTCAGGCTAAAGAGGTGAAATACCTCTTTAGCGGTGAAAGACCACCTCTGATTGCCCCTTTTTTTTGTGTTATCAGCACTCAGCTAAAAAGCATCTGTGATGGTACAGGGATGCATTAGTGCACATGTCATGGGTATCTTATACATCTGGAAGGAACCATTAATGCTGACTGATATATTCAGGTTTTGGAGCAACATATGCTGCCATCCAGACAAGGGCTTGCTTATTTCAGCAAAAGCATGCCAAACTGCATTCTGCACATAACGCAACTGTAGTTTCCCGTCTTTGTTTTAGCTGCAGCTCCTCATCTCTGGTAGTTTCATCATATTCTGACAAAATTTGCATAGTTTTTATGACTTTTCTACTTGCCTTTTCCATGTTGGGTGTAACTGTGATAGACCCACCTGCACTTGACCCACAATTGCAGTTTGATTGACATCAGTCACAGCCCAATGCTGACAGCCTTCCCTGCTTTATTCAGAGCCATTGGATAAAAGACAGATTTTAGAGAAGCCATTCAAAATGTGACATTGTGCCAATATGTGGGATGCAGAAAAAGGAACGAAAATGCTGTGCAGTCCTGCCCAAAGTGGGACATCTGGTCACCCTAACTGCGTCTCAGATTGAACCTTACATCTTTGAACAAATGTGTCCAAAATAACAAACTAATAAATAAGTGCTAAATAAGTAACAGAAAATGCACATTTTTGTTTAAAGCCTGTCTGATCATGTTTCCAATGGTGAATACAATGTTGTTATAACAGAAGGAAATGAAGGCTACAATTACGGAAATGAAACCCAAATTGAAGTAGAAAGTACAGTTATCTTTTAAGAACCCTTTTATAACCCCACGAAGGTGTCAGGCTCATAAAGAATCACTCATCAGAATTTTAGCTGATGTAAAATCTTGTGGCAGACAATAGTTGCCCAGCTGATGCTTCACGATGTATTATCATCTGCAGTTGGGAGGACTATTTATGCAGTCAGACTCTGTGTTCATCGTCTCTGCCTGTGACTCTCTTTCTTCATGGTTCCCCATTGAGGTCTGCATTGATTTTTCCCTACTCTGCCTGAAATTATTCTCCTCAGGTAGAACGAAGAATGTGTAACAGAGTGCACTGCAGCCTTGGTGTCAAAAAAATAAATAAATCTATATTTACATGTATTCTTTATGTTTCTATTCACACAGACTCAACTAAACTCAATGTGAAAATGTTCTTCCTTTTTAGTTTATTTCTGTGATGTGGTTCACCACATCTGTCTTGTTTCCTCCACAGTTGGGTTGAGAACCATTTTGTGCCCTGAATATAAAGAGTGTAAAAAAATAAATAAAATATATATATATATATATATATATATATATATATATATATATATATATATATATATATATATATATATATATATAACAGGTTCTACTACATTCTACATAAGTGATACATCAGTGAAATTCTTTGCTCTTCCCCAAAAAGACCCACAGATCTGGTGAAACTCCCTGATATTGTCTTGACCAAAACCCACTTCAAAAGGACTAACTACTCTTTTATTTCAGTACCAACAAATAAAGTGAATACAGGCTTTCAGGTTTTAAATGTATCTAATTATTTATGGGCAGCATCACTCTGATATAATAATGTAACTTTGAGACAAATGAAAGGTAACCTGTGGAATAATTGACTTCTGTTGAGCTGTTTATTTATGAGCCGGTCTTGCTCGGTATGTAAACTTCCCATTACACTGACGTCACACAAATAACACCCTGTTTACAGTTAACGGTGTCCTATAAAGCTGTTTTACAGATGTCTTGTTTATAATGTATTTATGTCACTTTGAAAATGCGTGAACAGAGATGTATTAGTTAGTGTACCTCTAAACGACTGCAAGCTGAGAAACATAAATACAAACGATTCAGGATTTTAAATGTAAAAATAAAAAAATAATTAAAAAAAAATCAGCATTCACTGTTTTTTGTTCATTGGAATGAAACAGTACTTTTCTGTGAATAACAGTGGATGTAACATAACTTTTTTCAATCCTTTAATGTTGCCTTGCTTATCAATATCAACAATTTCACAAATCATATAATTTTAATGAGTGACCTATTTGATTTCCTTACTAAGCAGAAATTATTGAAATCAAATGACTGCTTGCAATCTGGGGAGGGTAGGGAAATATATACACATGTATCTAAACCCACCATGATAAATATAACTTCAGACTGCTTTCACATCCAACCCATTTGGTGTGGTTCAATTCAACTGTGGTATGTATTACAGGTCAGGTTGGTTTGAGCTGGTGTGAAAAACGCCAGTCAAACTCTAGTGAAGACCAAGACCAAGACTAATGGAGAAGAGGGGTCTGCTGTCAAGTAAACCCAACCCTGTTGTGGTTAGTACACAAAACAGAAATTAAGTATTATTTGTGGTTTCAAGTGGATGTAGCTTCCAGGTGTGAAAAGCTCGGCCAATGCGGAAGTATGTTATCACCAAGGGCTGCTAGAGGTTGGCTCCAAAAAGGTTGTGGCTCAATAGACTCCCATTTAACTTCTCTCATTTAAGTCAATGACATTTTCACAAGTCATAATGGTGTCCTTCACTAAAGTGACTCCTTGTTATTAGTTTTATTGCAGTTCAGCTGAAAATGAACCCATAATTAATCAGATATCAGGCCTCAAAAAGCAGTATCTTTGGGGGGGTGTCTGTTTGATTGACAGGCCTGTGGTGCAGCCAGGTTTCCACTATAGGTGGGTGGTCCTAGATCCACCCCAGCTCCTCTGGAGCTTGTCCAAATATGGCCACTTCAGGGCTCCAAAATAGCAAATCATTTACAGCCAAAATCTGAACTCGAAGATTGATGTTACGATTGGTAGCTACCTGGTTAAAACTCCCTCATTATTAAGATTGACAACCAACTCCGGGAGAGAGAGAGAGCCAGGCGCTCATCTCGTCCGCTGACCACCAGGGGAGGCTCCTCACTGCCTCTCCGTGTCCCTGCTCCAACTCCACCCATGCCCCTTGCCGCTGTGGAGGAACCCATGCAGCTGGTTAGAGCTTCATTGTGGAAGGAAGGTGCATCTGCTGCAGTCAGCATGGAAATGTTTTCTCTCCGTGTCCGGTAAGAGACCAGGCTCGCCAGCCAGAAGGAGGTTGCTGGTCAGCCAAACATTGTCCTCCTCTCTCGTGCCACGTATCCTCACGCCCCTTGGATTGAGAGGCTTAAGCTCAGATCCATCCATTACCACAGATCCTGCAGGCTATTGCGCTGGATGGGAAGCTTCTGTGTCAGGTAACTCAGAACTGAGACCGTTAAATTAAATATGGAGCATGAACATTCGGAAAGCATCAGTTTTCATCTTTTTTCCTGACCTCTTTGCTGGTACTAGGCTTCCCTTGGCTCTACATATCCACTGGGCCTCTGGGAAGATACTCTCTCTCTGACCTGGAGGAGGTGATGCAGAAATACATTGATGACTCCCTTGCCGCTGGGATTATTCGCCCTTCTTTTTATCCCGCCGGAGCTGGCTTCTTTTTTGTTGAGAAGAAAGATAAGACTCTTAGAACTTGTATTGACTATTAGGGTATATATGACATGATCGTTAAAAAAACGCGACACCCTTCCTCTGATCTCCTCTGCTTTCGAGCTGTTTCAAGTGGACATGTCTTTTACCAAGCTGGATCTATGAAAACACCTATCATTTGGTGAGAATTCATGAGGGTGATGAGTGGAAGACAGCTTTTATAAATCCAGTAGACATTACGAGTACTTTGTGATGCCATTCGGCCTCACCAACACTCCAGCTCCTCCAGGCTCTTGTTAATGGCGTTCTGAGAGAGATATTGAACATTTTCGTATTGGTCTACCTCG
This sequence comes from Brachyistius frenatus, assembly GCF_029030835.1. Classification (NCBI taxonomy): domain Eukaryota; kingdom Metazoa; phylum Chordata; class Actinopteri; family Embiotocidae; genus Brachyistius; species Brachyistius frenatus. The sequence goes on from NW_027210759.1 coordinate 865,865, forward strand.
ACGACATTTACATTTTTTCCTCGGATCCCCAGTTCCACAGCACCTTTTGGATAACCAACTCATCGTCAAAGTGGAAAAGTGTGAGTTTCACACCTCTACTGTCTCTTTCCTGGGGTTCATGATCTCTGGAGCTAGCATCCAGATGAACCCCAGAAGGCCAGCGCTGTCTCTAAGTGGCCCACACCCGGCTCTCGCAAGGAGTTGCATTTACTTGGATTTGCTAACTTCTACAGACGTTTCATCTGAAACTACAGTTCTGTGGCCTCACCCCTACATGCCTTAACCTCTGCCGCCCCCAAGTTTGCCTGGACTCCCCCAGGTTGATGACAGCTTCCAGAAGCTCAGGACCTTTTTCTCCTCAGCTTCCATCCTCAGTCTGCCTAATCCCAAGCACAGTTCATCGTCAAGGTCGATGGTTCGGATTTGGGGGTGGGTGCGGTGTTGTCACAACATTCTCCCAAGGATCACAAGCTTCACCCCAGTGTCTTCTTATCTAAGAAGCTATTCCCGGCTGAGAGAAACTAAAATCAAGGGGCAATCGAGAGTTGTTAGTGATTAAGGTTGCTCTAAAGGAATGACAACATTGGCTGGAGGGGACGGAGCTTCCGTTCCTGGTCTGGTCCGATCACAAGAACCAAGAATATGGCTCATTGGGCTCTTTTCTTCACGAGGTTCACCTTCTCCCTCTCCTGCTGCCCCAGGGTCCAAGAATACTAAGCCTGATACTCTCTCTCGTCTCCATGACGATGACCCAGGCCCTAACTGGACAGCCTGGAAAAGGTGGTGGAGAGGAGGACGCTGAACAAACTGTTATCCATATTGGATAATCCTGTCCACCCTCTCCACCACCTGCTGCAGGGACAGAGGAGGACGTTCTCCAAAAGACTCCTCCAGCTCCACTGTCACAAGGACAGATACAGGAGATCATTCCTGCCCACTGCAATAAGACTGTACAATAACTCACCTCTGGCAAAATCCATCACACAACAATAACGCTGTTGTCTGTGTTTCTTGGTTGTTTGTATATAATATGTATAGATATATACTGTACTGAATATACTGTATATACTGTGCATTTTATATTTAATATTTTTTACTGCTATTTTACTGCTATTTTATTGCTTTCTATTATTCTATTATTATCTTATTGCTTCCGGTATGCTGCTGTAGCAAAAAAAAATTCCCCTCGGGGATTAATAAAGTAACTACCTAACCTAAGGAACCCACCTGTATCCTGCCTCCATCCTGTTTAGTTGGAGCAGTCACCTGGGACATAGAACAGAAAGTCACCCAAGCGGTCCAAGGTCTCGAGATTCCTGGCGGCTGCCCTGTGAATTGCCTCTTTGTTCCAGAAGATCTTCGCTCTCAGGTGATCCAGTGGGCACACTGCAACCACCTAGCCTATCATCCTGGGGGATCCCGTTCTCTATTTTTGGTCAAGCACCGCTTTTGGTAGCCCTTGATGGATATGGATGTCCGGGAGTTTGTGGCTGCCTGTCCCACCTGCGTTCGCTCACCTGCTGTGGGGGCTTTGTCACGGGCCTACCACTCTCTACAGCAACACCACTGTGCAAACGGCCGTAGACAGATTTTCAAAGTGATGCTTCCTGTGTGTGGAGTTTGCATGTTCTCCCTGTGCCTGTGTGGGTTCTCTCAGGGTGCTCTGGCTTCCTCCCATTGTCCAAAGAAATGCACGTCAGGTTAATTGGTGATTCTACAAAGTGCCCTTAGGTATAAATGAGAGCATGAATAGTCTTTGTTTTTTGTCAGTCTATAAGTGTTGGCCCTGTGATAGACTAGCGGTCTGTCCAGAGTGTACCCTGCCTTTGCCCAAAGTATGCTGGGATAGGCTCCAACTCCCCATGAGTTGTTCAAGACACTGTTCAAGATAAAGCGGGTATAGATAATGGATGATGGTTTCCCTCAGGACATTGTCTCTGACCCACAGTTTATCTCCCGTTTTTGAAAGGCTTTTTGCTCCCTCCTTGGGGCCAATGTCAGCCTGGCCTCAGGTTATCATTCCCAGTCAAATGGACAAATGGAACACCTTAACCAGATTCTGGAAACTGCTCTACATTGTCTGACCTCCCAGAGCCCCTTCTCCTGGAGCCAACACCTCATCTGGGTACAATACATGCACAACATTCTCCCAAACACATCTTCTGGTCTATTGCCATTTCAATGTGTATGGATAACAACCTCCTCTGTTCCCAGCCTTGGAGGCCAAAGTCAATGTCCCTTCTGCACACACCCTGAGAAGATACCATCGCATTTGAGCTCCAGCTCGCCAGAACCTCCTCAGGAGCTCCACACGCAACAAACGTCTGTCGACGGACGCCCGCTCCACCCTATGGTCTGGCTTTCCACCTGGGACCTTCCTCTTAGAGGGGAATCGAAGAAATTCCAAAGTGATTAATCCTGTGGCTGTCAAGTTCAAGTTTCCCGCCCTACTTTTCATGTCAGCCAGATTAAACCAGTTGTCGAGAGTCCTCTGGTCACACCGTCCAAGTCCCCTCCTCCTCCTGAGATCGTTGATGGCGAAGCAGTCTTTAGCTCCTGGCTGTTTGTCGTTGAGGTCACCAATATCCCGTCGACTAGGAGGGCTATGGTCCAGAAGAAAGGTCGTGGGTGTCTGCTACCAACATTTTGGACCCTGACTTAATCCGTGACTTCCTTCACCAAACTCCAGACCGACCTGAGTCGTCTGGTGCTGTCCCGCCCTGATTTTCTCCACCTGCGTCCAATTGTCTTTGCGTCCTCAAGTGTATATATACCTGTGTCTTTCCCCTTCCCCCTTAACTGATTTACTGTCTGAGAGTCATGCTTTTGAGGCCACACCTGTCTGCACACGTGACCTTAGGGGGTCGTTCTATTCTCTGATGAAATGCAGCTGGAAGCTCTGAAACTGCTGGTGAGGGGATGTTTCAGCTTTGATCATTTTGTTGCATTCACTCCAGTTTTGCTAGGCAGTGATCTGGTTTGAAAAAAAAATCAACAACTACAACAACAAACAACCTAAAAAATTAATCATATCTGTGGTAAACTGGCTTATCTGTTGATGGAGCTGTCAGCCATCAAACACATGCTTATGAATTTGGTGTTCTTTGTTTATCTGATCAAGCTTGGAATGTACATTACCAAACGTACAGAACAACCAGATGGTATTTAATAAGAACAAAAGACCTCAGCTCATTACACTAATATTTTTTACACTCTTGCCAATCCTCTATCGTCTTCACATCATCACTTGTTTCTGATCTTTCCAGCTTCCTCTGTGCTGTCCAGATGCCTCCTCATATCTTTGAGGTCTACATCTTTGACGGGAGTGTAAGAGCAGCTGGAAGCAGCTATTGGCTGGAAGACAAAATGTATTATTCAGCTAATTTCCCCCCTGTGGCTCTTCCTTTCAGTCCTCTGTAATGAGAGCCCCATGCTGCTAAAATGACACTCTGCTGTCACTGCAATGCGCTGCTCTGACAGCCAATTGTTACCCCGTGGAGTCCTCAGAAACCGCGTTCTTACAATGACAAAGACACGTACAAAGCTCGAGAGGCCTGCTTATTGAACATAAGTGAAAGGCCGTCCACGAGTAAAGAGGAAGGTAATACATCACAGTCAATGGGGCATGCACCAGTAGATAATAGTTACAGTGGCCTGCAAGCTGCTCACATTTTCAGACATTATTCAGTGTCATCAATTTTGACAATTTCAATGTCTAAACGGAAGGAATTCGATTTTTGTCAGGCTGTCAGGCTCGGAAGTAAAGTATAGAAATCTTTAAACTTAAACTAACTATATATATATATATATATAAACAGATATTTGATTGTTCTTCATCCCCTGCTACACAGGTGTGGGAAGGGGCAGGTGGACTAAAAAAGGATGAAATGGGCCTGTACTCTTTGATTGAATTTTGATAGAATAGATATTTTTGTAGAATTTCATGGCATGTCCAGTCATAGTATAAATGCTTACCGGTCATCATCCTCGGCCAGGGCCACCTTCTCAAAGTGGATGTGCAGTCTCTGGTCCTCAGGGGCCTCCAGCAACCAGTGGCAGGTCAAATTGTTGCTGTAGTTACTGGGAAAACCAGGAGAGACGATCCGACCGACTGTGACATTCCTGATCAAACCCCCACAGGCAGCTGAGAGAGGAGGAGAAGGAGGGAAAGTGAGGATAAAATAAAACTGTGCTGGACATTTCACATTTAAAATACACTGAATCTCAAATGGTTGTTTCACACATAAGATTACCAAAAGACATTTCCCTTTAATCATTTAACTTTATGAGCATATTTTCAGTAAAATATATCTTCCTGCAGTATGGCCTGATAATTGTTGTCTCTCTCTCTGGGTTTCGTAATGAAATCATCAAATTCAGTTGCACAAACTCTCCAATAAAGCCAGGAGAACAACAGTCATTATCATCTTCACTATTCTTCATCATCAGTAGCAAGTAAAACCTACTGCAGACGTTACACATTAACAAGCAGGTACACTAGCGATTGTGTCATTTCAGCTGCTTGAAAGGTATTTTATGTAATAGCAATAATTAATGATAATACAGTGTACAAATTGACAACAGTGGAAATTAGAAATGCCTCTGACATAAGCCTTGTTCTCTCTGCCTTTGAGACAAAAATGCCTTAAAAAACAAAACCATAATGTGAGATGTGTGTGTAATCTCACATTCTCCTTTTGATTCCATTGTGCCTAACTCCCCAAGTACCCAGAATAATGCTCAAGGACATGACCTTATCCAGATAATTACTGCACACTGTAATTTGTGAGGGAGAGGATTTTAAAGTGCAGATTTATCAGTTCTTCATCACCTTGGAAATGGAACTGAAAAGTAAAAGAGGAGAAGGGTCAAACAGAAAGCATCCTGATAATCATCTGTTTACTTTTCATGGAGGGGACCAAGCAATGAAGAGAGGAGAAAAATATCAGATTTATTAATATACATAGAAGATTGTGTGTGTGTGCGTGTGTGTGTGTGTGTGTGTGTGTGTGTTGTTTCCCAGCTGATCAGGTGAAGGTTACGTATACCGACAAAGCTTAATTAAGGCAGAGCAGGAAGAATAAACCCAGTGGCATCCAGCCCAGCCTTCAGTAATCACACCTTCCTACATCTGCTCTGCACACACGCACACCTGAATGCAAGAGCGAGCACAAACACACACATACACACACACACACAGACTCACACACACACACACACACACACACACACACACACACACACACACACACACACACACACACACACAATCAAGATGGCAGAGATATAGATGCACAACCACACAAACTCCCTCTTTGAAATTGCTTTCAGAAAACATTCACTGTGAGAATCAAAGTTGATCAGAGTGGTCAGGACTAAACTGGTCACTTATTATTCATCAGCCAGCCTCATCGGGGCAAGAAAAGAAAAACATTCATCATCCACACATGCCGGTGGGAGAGCAGGTCTGTCTGTTTCTATGCCTGCCGGTCATGCCAAAGGACCAGAAGGTCCAATAGATAACTCAAGGCTCCAAAGCCCTAAGAATATAATCCAAAAGGCTGTGGATGTTGAAGGGAATTGTGTTAAAAGCTGGCAGAGAATGACTAAAACACAGTAAACAATCATTCTGAGAAAACCAATAGAGAAAGGTTATGGTAACACTGCTAAGTCAACAGACCAAATAATTTATCACAACAATGGCATGCCGCACATACAGATGCAAAGTAGTGCCAATAATAATAGAAGGCAGTTTGTCCTCCCTGGCTTTACTACATGGGTTGTTTGTTGCTAAATATAGTGATTTGATTAGTTCGTTTTTCATGCATGATGGTGTCATGACAAAACAAAACTCCATAAAGCGGTGCTCATGGCTCATCGCACAGAGCTTACTGGATGTTCCCGAGCGCACAATGAAACATATAAACGGCTGTATGTTCTGTACTTGCCGTCTGAAGTTAAGTAAAGTTCATAAACAGAAGATTGCTTGTCGTGTGAAATGATTTCCACCCACACACATCCAGATGAAGCAGCCGAGCTTCCTTCAAAAGGCCAAAGCACGACAACAGTCATGTGTTTGTGTTTCTCACCGTTCCTCCAATCCTCTCTAAATGTGACCCAAAACAAGTTTCAAGGGGCAGCTCTTTGCACACAGGCTTTTTAATGTTTTCTTTTGTTTTTATCATTTTATTTAATTTGGAACTTTAAATACATTGTAATTGTGAGTTTTGCATTTACTTTTGATTGGTGCACAGAAGCAAACTCTCCATAAAGTCAGCTATAAATGCTGTTGTATATTATTGACTGACTTTTAGGCATTAGAATGCTAATATAGAAAAAACTGGCAATAAATTAAACCTATAGTTTAGAGCTTGTTTATCTCACCATAGTTGCAAGAAAACAATCAGATCAAAACCATATACAGTATAGATGATATGTAGAATGTTTTTTTGTACAGTATATGTTTCCATTAGCTACACTAATAAGCCATTTTAAACAAGGTCAGAATGCCTGGTTTGTTTGCTCGGCCCTAGTAAAAAAGGCTTCAGTTTGAAGAAATTGTTTCAGTTTGGTCGATATTTTTCAAGGCATTTTGTTAAGTTTAATTTAAAAAAAATAAGAAATTACAGAGGTGACCTTATTTATTCAAAGAGAACAACAACAAAAAACCTCTTCTTTTGGTCCAACTTTGAAAAGTCTACTGACGGCTGCATCTGTACAACATAACATGTGATCCAAACAACTGGAGCTAATACAGGAAATGCTGCAAATGAGAAACATATAAAGGATAGCCTTTCTACTCAAACAGATGGCGACAATAGTGACCAAACGTTTTATAATTTTAACAATAGGGTTCTACCACTGTTGGTGTTGGACCGATAATTAACCACACGATGAAAATCCTACCACGGAAACAGGTGATGCCACCACCTACCTTCCTAAACAAACTATGCCATTGTTTGTTGTTAATTTAAGTTGACAGAATTGTGAAAGAAGTTTTTCTCAGTTAACACATATTGTTATTCACTGCAGAATAATTGTTGCCAAGAATTTGTGACGCTTCTCCTCATTCCAAAGCAGGCATGCCATTGTTTCAGTTTTTAATTCAGGGAATTGTTTTGGATAATTTCTAAGTTGAACTTTCTATGCTGATGAAAGTGAACATAATGCATTTAAGTTGAAGTTCAAAAAGATAACATTATTGATGCAAACCAACTTGTATCCCTGCTATTTATTTTGATGTTTAAAAAAAAAAAGTAAGGCACCTATAGTAGCTCTTTAAACTGACTCCCTGATGCCAGGGGAAACTTTTGTGCACTTCTGTGTACTCATTTTTCCCTTTGTGCCTTGAGCAATGACAACAATATGTGAAGAACACTGATTCATACAATTAAATGTAAAAAGAGCTGTGTCATTACTGTAGCTGGAATTGTGTTGATCGATAAATGTAGACAGATAATTACAAAACAAGCCTTTGCAATATATCGATTTAACGTGTAATTAGTTGAGTGAAATATGTTGTGATACTTTAAGAAATACACTGACATTTTTATAATAATTTAAATTGCCTGTAATCGTATGGTTGTCCTTTCTGTTCGTGGCGGGCGGATAAAGAGCGGGAAACTTGACCACATGTGTTGACCTTACCTAGGCAGTGGGGTTCCTTGCCACTCCAGTAGGGGGTGGTAGCATTGCGGCAGGTTAGCACACCAGGGCCTTGCAACTGGTAGCCCGTCAAACAAGAGAAGAACGCCTCTCCTCCAGAGTGGAGACTGCTCACTGACACTTCACCGTAGAGAGGCTGCCGGGGGAAGACACAGCTCAACACGAAGGCTGCAGACACAGACACAGAAATGAAGATTGATCGAGACAGACATAGAGAGACATAAAGACAAATAGTAGAAGAGACGAAAAGGCTGAAGGAATTAAGCTGACGAGGAGTGAAATGACATTTCAGCCAGAGCAGAAGTTTTATTTTAGAGAATGAAACAAATGTGAGCTAGTGGCTAGTGGCTAGTGCTTCCTACTCAGGCTCCAATAAGATCCAACAATAAAATGATCTCGTTCGGGATATAAATGGTTGTGAAAACCACAAACCTTGGATTTGTTTAAAGCATCGCCAGGGACTGTGAAATATCTGCACTGGAAATGTTTCACTGACAGTGTCTTAATATCAACTAAAATAATTAGGTCATGCCCTGCCAACTTCCAAAATCATTAAAAAAAAAAACACTTTGCACACCATGATACCACTATCTGTTTTAAGAGAGGGGAGGAGCACAGACTATAAAAGAAAAAAAGAAATCTGCGATGTGAGAAAAAATAAAACTCTTCCAACTTTGGCAAAATATGGTGTTTCCATGTAGAATACCCCAAGACATATATAGGAGGAACTGGATAGAGAAAAAAGGTTTTCAGATGCTTTAACCTCTGAAACCCGAGGCTTTAATCCCCAAATTTATTCAGCACCAGCTGCACAACTATGAGGCTAAAATGAACAACCATGAGCTCTGTGGATCAGAAACACCATTTAGAATTTTAAAATACAAGTCTTCTTCTAAAAAAGAAGAAGACATAATTCTGCCATAATTTAAACCCTAATTGAGCGAGTTAATACCAGCCTTATTGTTATTGATCATGTTCTAAAAATTCTGAACTGCAACTTGATTTAAGTCCTCGTAGCACAAGACATCCTTTTCATTAAAAGTGCTGCAGCCTGTGATACAGCCTGGTCCTGGACTCTACGAAGGACTCCAGGGTGGAAGGGGTTAAATAAAGAAGCCTCAGAGCAGCACAACAGTGACTATGACATGGAAATGTACCTTGTAATGAACTTATGGAAACAATAAATCAGCTTGAAAGAGGAAATGAGTTTGCATCAACAACAAATTAAAAGAGAACCAGACAAGAAGAAAGGAAAGCTTCTTAAAAACACTGTTAAAATGAGAATAAACTACAGTATGAAATCACCTCCTGTATGGTTCCATAAGAAAAGCCTGACCAATACTGTATGTAAAGATCTCTTATTTATAAAGTAACAAACTACTGTTTCTGTGGCGTTCGTTGGTATCTTCAACCGTGTTGGTGTTTGTGAGGCTTTGTGCCTCATCTTTGCGTATTTCTGCATTCTCCCTTAATATGGGATGCTCTGCCCTAAGGATACAGGTCCTGCAGTTCCCCATACACACCTCCTGCAGTGTCTGGTTACTGGATACAGACTGGGTCTTTGTCCCTACAGATCATTTGCATTTCAGAGTTTGCTCACTGAGTGCGATTCTTTAACAATGTTCAACTATAGTTTGAAGTCAAATCTCCTCCTGTATGTATTCTCCTACTGTATTTACAGAAGCTTATTTCTGTAAGTGTGACAGCACCCCCGCAGGCTCTGACGTTTAATTAAGCTGTCTGTTTAAAGGGCGGTAAATAAAGCCACAAATGTCCACTGTAAAATACACAGCAGCACCACAGTGACATTTAATGTACTAGTGTCCCCCTGTGGCTACCACCTGCTGGATCTGTGAGCCAGCATTTACACACACACACACACACACACACACACACACACACACACACACACACACACACACACACACACACACACACACACACACACACACACACACACACACACACACACACACACACACACACACACACACACACCGGTCACATCGCTGACAACATGTGGGCAACGTGTCTTGGCTGGCCTCAGGTGACCAGTTAACTAACTAGCATCTTTATTGCCACTGATCTGTCTTCCTGCAGCCTCCTGGAGTTCGGCCAAACATATTAATAATATATTTCTGCTAAAGACTCTGATCCATCTCGCTGTAATTGTCCTAGTTTTATTGTTAGCCTTCGGACGGCTTGGCGGTAGCACTGCTATTGATTCTGTCTGTTGGGAACAGCACTGTGCCTCCGAGGAGGAAATATGTAGGAAGATTATATAGGCCAATAAATGACAACCTACGACCTCGGCCGCTTCCAACACTCTGTTAGCACTGAGGGATGTTCGCCAGCTCTACAGTGTCTCACAGAAACGGAGATAAGAGGAGCAGTGTTGGTCTTTATAGTATTTCTCATTAAAGCAACATCCCAGGCTTGTGCTGCCATAGCAGCTGCTGGAGCTGTGTCTTATCACTCCCTGGGCTAGTCATTACCGTGGTCAGCTGTAGCTATTAATATCCAGGCCAAACAAAAACTATGAAACTCCCGGGCTCACTAGAGGAAGCTCAAACTTGATGAGAAAAAAAAAGATAAAAGCCATCATGAGAGCATTGTGGCATCTTAACACTGCTGCAAACAGGGAGCTTTCATAGAGACAAATTACTTCAGAGCAGTAAAAACTCACTTTGTTGTGACGTCTTAGACCGCATGGCCATTTGTCATGTTTTGGCTATCATGGAAGGTTATTGATAAGTACTGCTTTTCTTTTTTCATTCATACTATATAGTATAAGTTGACCCACAGTGTGGTGTTCAGCTCCATGGATAGTCTGTGTCTTCAAAAAAGAGAAATGAACATATGCACAGAGCAAAGGCCATGGAAATGCAAAAATAAAAAAAATATTAAAGTTATTTGGATTGTTAGAGTCTTGGACATAAAGTTCTAAACAGGGTTTCTGTTGAAAATGACTATATTGAGTGAAAAGGAAAGAATCCAATCTGTACACATACTATTTTATGCAGCTAACAATAGCAGGACCTGGGAATAGTAACTACAGTCTACATCGTGCAAACCATCCCAGAGGTGGCCTGCTGGCTGGAGAAAGGTTCAAAACATATTAAGAAAAAGCAGGACCATCAGTAAAAGTAGTCAAATTATTCATATGAAAGAGAGTCAATATATTAATAAGATGTAAAAACAGATACAGGTCGAGCTGGAATCAACGTGGGGCATTCAGATTACAGATTGTCCAACTGAAAACTGTCCAACTGGACTCGCCTAACTCTGGGCTGCTCGGGCCACTCAGAATAACTAATCATAGCTTGATTAAAATAATAATAATAATAATCATAATTTTGTGTCAATACACACATTTTGGAAGAGCTGTTGTATTGTCATGGACTGTGCCTTTATGTTAAGACTACATATTTCAGCTGAATGTGCCTTTAATGTAGATTATCATGTTGCAGCACCAGATTGTGTTTCCTTTTTGTTGGCATATGTCAGCGACTCTAGTGATGACTGTGAGTGTCATTTGAGTGTTTGTGTAAAGTTTTATTCCTTTATGTTAACATGGGGGTTGGTGTTGGGTTTGACAATAGAGCTGTCTGTTGTAAATATCAGGGACAACTCTAATAGTCCAACCAGATCATACTAAATACCTGAAAAACAGGTGTTTTTAAACTGGCAAGTTTGATTTTTTATACTGTCATAAAACTTACATCTTTGGCTATATTGGTCCCAAGTTCCAGTTTATTCTGGGTCCTGTGCATTATCACTTGGTCACACTCAAAAGGATGGTGCTGGTCTAACTATAAAAGCATGGATTATAAAGTGTGAGACGTGATAAATTTATGAACTGAAGACACTGTGTGTGCAGGGGTGATCACATTAGTAAAGATTCAAAAGTCAACCTGTTTCCTTTTACTGACCGGGGGAGCAAACTGAGCAAACTGTAACATTTGAAACTGAAACATGCATCACTGATTTGGCTATTATGGTTCATGTACACTGTGCACTCTCTAAATCTATTTAAAATATTTTGGGAAATAGGGAGTCACACAAAACTGTGTACTGTACATCGTGTCAACGAGCGCTAGCATTCCATTTCTTTCTAAAAACAAATAATAATTTTATTTTATAAAACATTTTTTTTAGAGTCTGACCAAAGTTTCAACGGAAGTGAGCTGCTTGTAACAGCCATTTTGCTAAGTGCATTAGAGATCTCCATCTGAGGATCCTTGCTGGATGCAAAGCACTTTGTTTACATGTGAGGCAACAATCTGAGAGGGCTGAAATAAATAGACTTGTAAGTAAAGTAATAATCATTTTAAAAAAAACCAAAAAAAAAAACTTAGATGACAAAAGTAAAACCCTCTCCTGCTCTAAAAGCATCAGACTACCCTAATGGTGCAAAATCTAAAATTATGATATCCACAAATTCGTTCCACTTACCCAGTTCAGTATCCAAACTAACCAGGACATGTTGCTGTTAAATGCTTTTTATGTTAATGTTCAATGTTCTGAGTGACATAAATGAAGTCTCATTTATCATTAAAGACTGAAACAAACTGCTCAAGGAGCCAATGAGATGACTGAAACTAGAGTTACTGTGTCCTGTTGGATCTGTGAGAAGTCTGACTGCAGCAAACTGAGCTGACATGAAATGGAAAGAAAAACAGTGAATATGAGAGGCTCATTTTCAATAAAGCTACATGAGAACACCCAAATTAAAACTGTATCCCGAACGACGGGGAGTCATGAGTAAATGCAATATCTGATATCCTACTTAGTTCAACTACTGTATGTTTTTCATATTGACTTGATATAGTGGTTGTTACAGTAGTAATTACTGCTAGAATAGAGAAATCTCTGCAGAGCCATCAGTGCTTGTACTTCTGTGAAGTGTATGTTTCCTCTGCTGCTCTTTTGCTGCCAAACCAACACATGAGCCCCAGACTGGCCATAAACTGGCTTTATACAACTGCTGTGAGAAAATGTTGGCCTCCACTCTGTCTAATCAGGCCTTGTGGCCACAGTGCAGATCACAGGGGAAGTGCAATAATTTGAGATGTTTAGTGGTCCCCTGTAGCTAGCAGATGTAAATTGAATTTATTTATTTTGTGCTTGCATTGTAATACAACTTTGATGTGGAATAGCTCCGCTTGCATCAAACTTCATGTCTAATCTTATTTGCTCCCTCAGAGCGTTTATTTCTTTCTGCTGGCCGTTGGCCTTGTGTAACTGAGGAGCTGACAAACTCTGCAGAGATTAATGCGTCTCACAGCTCTGTTTCATATGAAGCAGCTGTGCTGTAGAGTCTGCGTGCAAAAGAGACCGGGCGTGATTCTCTGAGTGCATCACGCTTCATTTACCATACATATGCTATGATTATGTGAAAAGGTCACGCAGTCACAGAGGCAAATGCCATGTTGTATCACCTTCGCTCAGCTATTAACACCATAACAAAAATAGATTTAATTTATCAAGTTCATCACTTGAGCCCTAAGCGAGATATTTCCACAGCAAATGACTGACTAATTCTCTGCGGATTGTTCTGTCCCCCAGAAAGACCAATCCAGATTTTATTTTTACAGCTATTCAGCCACGTTTTGTGTGACAGGCAGTGACAGTGTGACCGACTGATTCTTCTTTCCTTACTATCAATACTCCAGTACAGTTAGAAGAACATTACAAACATTTTATTCAAGCAACCCCCTCCACAGATACTGTTGCCAATATGTACAGATCATTATCACCGAGTGTCTATCACTCCAGCTTCATTACAGAGCCACAGTATGACACGGCCACTAGACTTTTCAAGGCTGAGGATTTTCCAGACCAGTGGTGGCGTGGTCGTGGGAGCAGAAGCTCTTTCATTCAGGAGTACTCAAAAGTGGGATTTCTTCTCTCACAAATTAAATCTTGAACGTCATTTTCTGGTTTGCCACATCAGTTCAAGGAGAAGCCAGGGACAGCATCGACTGAAGTTCATCGCAGGCAGGCGTCCGTGCGTGTGCTGCTGAATGCTGCTGTCAGCTGTCCCTTCCGCTGCTCAGAGGTTTCGACGCAGACGAATATCTCAATCAGAAACGGAGTTGGTGAGATAAAATGTGGAGGATGACGAATGTGAGACAGCAAAAAATAAGAACATGTATTTCCTATAACTGCTCAAATATTCATAGTAGGATTGTTTACGTCGGTGCTCATCGATACGAAGCTCCAGCACTGCTTTGAAACCGGTTCCATTTGGAATTGAATTCCGATGCCCATCTCTAACCACTACAGTCTGTTTCAGAGTAAAATCCTCTGCTAGACTGAAACAATTTCTCAGCTCTGATATCTAATCATAATAATGACAAGGCAACGAGATGTATTCAAGGAAGAGTTACTTCAATATGAGAACAAAAACACATTCTCTTCTTCTGCTGTTGCAACTCGATTCCAGAGATTTTCTGCACTGTCCTATATTCCACAGAGATCCACTGGGAGGGAAGTCTGAGCCTTGACAGGGAGAACAGCAGAGAAAAACAAAGAGAAAGATGGAGAAGACTGACAATAACTGCTCTGGGGAGAATCGGCTGTGGCTGCACCCTTCTTTGCTCCCCCCCCCCTCAAGAGGCCATCAGCGATGATAAATAGCCAGCAGGAAAGAGAAGATGAACGCACAGAAACACTAACAGAGAGATCATAAAGCAGAGGACCACAGATGATGCAGGATGACATGAATAGAAAAGAACAAGGAGACTGCGGTCTAATCTATGTTGCAGTGAAAATGGAGCTCTCTTCTTTATTCCCCCACTCCCTTAGAGTCAAAGAACCAACGAGGGGGCTTCAAACATGCAGTACGTCCACCATCCACCCCAGCAATCCTTTTTATTTTTGCTTTATTGAAGCAGCATCTCAGCTCAGAGGGGGGCTGTAGCTGTGGGATGTGGACATGTTGTAACAGCAAGATCACACTGCTGATTCTCTTTCAATTAGCCTAAACTAGTATGGAGCACTGGACCACCCACCCAGAAGTAAATCAGCCAGTCGCAGCTAGAGCTGTAGACCTCTGATGGCCAGCTGCTCTCGGGCCCAAGGGAAAGATGTACAAGCTCAGTAATGACAGGGACCATGCAAAATCTCAGGAGGTGAACCAGCCGATGTTAATGCCTTTACTGCAGCCCACCATTATGAAATCTGACATAATGCAGAAGTCCTCTAACGGACACCATTATTTTATGTCAAAATTCTGTACGTTTCTGCCTTTGATCTGCTGACAATAATGTCAGTGTGTCAGTCCAACAATCATAATATGTCCAGAAAGCTGGGACTCAAATAACAGCAGAGTCAAATAATAGCCAGAACCAATAAAGAAGTGTTGTATTAGTCGTTCACGAGCGTTTTGCTTGGTCAATTTTTTTAACTTCTTACTTGCTAACTGAGATCAATAAATTGCAACACTTCCTGATGGATTTTCACTTTAAAAGCCCACTCGCTCTGCCTTTGAGCAACTAGAACACTTTTAATGTGAAATATATGCACATGAAGTCATGAGTTATGTCTTGTGTCCACACACATCCACAAATACACTTAATTTGTTCTGCTATAACGATCTCAAATGTCTGCTGTGAAACATGTCTTCATAATACCTTTAACAGTCACAATAAACCTGGAAACACTGTTCTTAGTGTCACCATTTCTTTAAAATAGGTTAGGTTAGGTTAGGTTAGGTAGTTACTTTAAAATAAGAAGGGGCAGGAAGTGTGTGCAGTCTTCCTGATGCTTAAAATTGTTTTATTTTTGATCAAACAGATGAAAATCAGACTCCTCTGAGACGCACCACCAATAAACATACACTGAAGCTCCTTTATCATTTTTTGGGGGAAAAAGTTGCAACTCAATGGAAGTGATGCTCAGAAGTTTATACAAATAAGGAAACACCTTTTCTAAATAACTTGATTTGAGGAGTTAAATAAATTACCCATTGAAAATGTTGTCAATAAAACTGAAGATTTGAAGCTTTGAAACAGAAACGTTTGTCTAATTACATTATATATGTAATAAATATATAACTCGCTGAGATTCTACAAAACAAATAGTAATTGTTTTTTTTTTTTCCCAATGAAAGAACACAAGTTAATCAAACTTACTTCATGAAGAGTCACGCATTACGATTTAAAGTTGACTCGTTTGTTGGCCATTTTTATACAAAAGGTAAAGGAACAAATAAAAGCTTTGAGCTGGACATTCAGATTTTGTTTAGTTTTCCAAAACAGTGGATAAACACTGATACACTGTTGAATTAGCATTTTCAGAAAAATAAAACCAATGAATTGTGATGACTAAAATATGATGAACTGTGGGTATGGATTTTGAGATTTGAAGCCCAGATTCAATCTGCAACTGAGGTAAATAAAGGCTCCAGTCAGAGATGGATTTCCTGCCCAGATCCCCAGAGGATGATCCCTCATGCTTTCTGTGACCTCCACCAGGTCAAGTCAGTCAGATTACATGACAAGGTATCTGGGAAAATAATGACTAGATTTAAGTTGAAGTAATGGAACTAATCTGTATTTACTGATTGAGAGGAAATTGTGTCTGTGAGGAAGAGTGGAGGTAGAGCGAGAACAAATAAATAAGTTTGGTCCCTTGTTTTATCAATATTTTATTCATAACTATATGAGAACCACAACAGGGAAGTTGCAGACAGAAAGTAAAACAATTAGCTGAAAGTCACTTACAAAGTCAGCTTTGTAAAGCAAAGCAGAGCTGCAGATTCTTTGTTTATAACTACCAAATGCAGCTCAACGATGGCTGAATGATCAGTGTTGGCATGTAGCTAAATTAAAAATATATTACCAGGGAAATTCTGCGGCTCTGTAATATCAACAGTCTGCACTTTAGACTCATACAATTTTTACAAGATATACATTTTTAAGTAGATTA
Source organism: Brachyistius frenatus (assembly GCF_029030835.1). Classification (NCBI taxonomy): domain Eukaryota; kingdom Metazoa; phylum Chordata; class Actinopteri; family Embiotocidae; genus Brachyistius; species Brachyistius frenatus. The sequence continues at coordinate 882,464 of NW_027210759.1, forward strand.
GTGTGTTACAAGCTCGGGTGCACTTAAATGTGAAATGACAATTTTGAACTTGTGAATGTTACAATCCTGTTTCTAAAAAAGTTGAGATGCTGTGTAAAATATGAATTAAAAACCATATTGTGATGTGCAAATCATTTAAACCCATAAAACACTGAAAATAAAACGAAGACAACATATCAAATGTTGAAACAACAAACAACATATCTTTGATATATGATACAACATATCATAACTTTGAATTTGATGCCAACAACACATTTCAAAATGGTTAGTACTGGGGCATGTTTACCACTGTATTGCATCACCTCTTCTTCTAACAACTTGCTCTTAAACATTTGGGAGCTGAAGAGACCAGTTTCTGGAGTTTTAAAAGTGAAATGTTATCCCATTCTTGCCTGATATAGGATTTCAGCTGCTCAACAGTTCTGGGTCACTTGTGTGGTATTTTTCTTTTCAAAAGTCTGGACTGCAGGAGGCCAGTTTATCAGCGGACTCTTCTACTAGAGAACCATGCTGTTGGAATACGTGCAGAATGTGGTTGGACGTTGTTCTGCTGAAATAAACAAGACCTTCCCTGAAAGAGACGTTGTCTGGATGGCAGCATATGTTGCTCCAAAACCTGAATATATCATTCAGCATTAATGCTTCCTTCCCAGATGTTCAAGCTACCCATGCCATGTGCACTAATGCACCCCCATACCATCTCCTTTTTTTTATGACTGTTTTCTTATACAAAGAAAAAGTATCAGTTGTTTTTGCTGACATCACACCAATTTCCAGTCCCCTCCATTTAAAAAAAAAAAAAAAAGGTGCACCTTCAGTTTACCAGTGACCTGCTTCCTGACAGCCCTGGAGATGTTCTCAGTGCCGTGAAATTTCCTTTTGCTAACAGAGACAAATGGTCTATTAGCAGTCTTGCATTTTACATGGACTGATGAAAAATAGATACATCTTCCTCCATGCCTGGACATCAATAAAGAAACTGACAGGGGATTCATTTACGCCTCGCTCATCAGAGCTCATTGAGGATAATTGGGCGTGACAGGCTTATACAGGACATGCCACTGTGGGTGGGAAACATCCTTCAGTGAGGAGATTCAATTTCACACAAAGTCATAACCTCTGTGATGACTGAAGGGTCTGGGCTTTGAAATATGGAGTTTGAATGGAGGAAGTACAGTGAAATGTGAATTGGAAAAAGATGCACAGAGTTAAGATATTATGACACCCATCTGGGTGGGTGAGGAACAACATAAGATATAGTGGCAGATGACCTACATATAATTTATATCTGGTGGCTTAAATTGACACGTCACTATTTATATGTTTACTTCATTCTTGTGAAACATTTGTCATAATGTTGCTAAATGAACAATGAGACAATCATGTAGCAAACTGCTAGTTATTCCTGTATTTCTTCAGATCTGTTATATAAGATTTACGCCTGCTATAATGAAAAATGAACTAAGTCTTTGTGAGTTTTTGTGGAAATCACTTACTTTTCATTGACCTTGTTTTCACGAGTGCTTAACAGAGAATCTATAAATAAGCCGCCTCTCGACTGCTGTCACCTGTTATCATATTGTTCCCGACCAATTAAGTAAAGATCTACTGGCATGAAAACTTCGAGTTGTGAAATGTAAGTTTTTTCCCAGTGAAGAAATGTTACTGAATGTGTCTGTATGTCCAGGCTTGATAACAGACTACCTGAAATAAGCTTCACCATGATATCAGGGTCAGATTGGTGCGTACCATTTAACTGGTGACCAATCACAGGGGTGACAGCATTACAAAATAGTAGGAAGAGAAAGAGCCTAACAGGTGGGAAAATCCATGTTCAAACACAAACGATACACTTAGATATTGTATTTGTCTGGCTGTTTATTTACAGACTGGCTGCATCCCTGCTGGGAGCAACACCTGACACTGATTACCTGCAGAGAGCAAAATGTTTAACAGGGCAGTATTTTTTTTATTGGATTGTAGCATCCGATTATTCGTACAGAAGAAGTTTCTACTTGTTGAAAATTAGGAATCCTGGTGAATAGCAGTGCAACCTACACATACTTTCATCCCCAGCATGCACTGCTGTCAGCCACTAAGAGGATTTTAACCTGCACTTAAAAACAACAATGAGCAATAGCTCAAATTACTGTGTCAAATGGTTGTTCTTGGCAACATAACTACAACAAATGTGCCTATATACTGCCAAATAGGTTGAGTATAAAAGGCAGGAGTGTTGCTGGTGGATGTACCAAGCAGAGCTCCGAGGAGATCGAGGCACGTGATTACGTCTGAGCAACACGAATACTTTCTATACAGCTGTTCAGTGTCTTAAAACTTATTCCAATTGTTTTCTGATCTACAAACTCTGCTTCTATTAACATTGCTTCCTGCTGCAGGAGGCAGCTGTCTGCAATGAAAAGGCTCTGATAAAATCAGTGTGCTTGACATAAGTGGTGTTGTGGTTTTTGGCACTATAAATAAAACTGAATTAAACTGAATTGAATTGTGCATCTTTTTCAGATACAATTTCACACACAGTTGGAGAAGAGCCGCATATAATCTCTGGAGAGACAAAACCACAATTAAAAGGACAGTGATTTCTGGTGTTAGATTCTTCAGGGGGACAGGAGCACAAATCCCAGTGAATGTTAATATATCTCTGTTGACTGGAAAACTCCACTTTTTTTGAAAAAGTTCACCATAGAAAATCTATACAGTGATAATATGTACAATGTTGTGTTTTCAGCTTTTCCTGCAGCTCCCAAAGTAAAATAAAATAAAATCAACTGATGTTAATTTATTCATGTTTGCACTTTTGTTGTCATACGTACCTGTTTTTCCTTGTTTAGATGCAAATGGAAATGAATAAACAAATGTTTGATTGACCTCTGATCTGTTGTTGCCAAACAATTTCCAAAAGACAAAGGAAGCTTGTTTTTTCAAAATTAACTCTTCCGTGCTTCTTCTGTTTGGAAGTACACACATGTACCCACATTCCAAAAAGACCAACGTTCAATCACTGAAGTTTGTTTGCTACCATCTCATTTATTCCACAGAATAACAACTTCCTATGGCAAGATAAGATGTCAAAAGCTCAGATTCTGGTCACACCTCCATTGTTTCCTGCAAATTCTCTTAGTTAGAACACAAAGTCCGAAGTCTATGCAGTGATATAAACACTTGTTTTCTTCCCGCTGCAGCTCAACACTGTTTAATTTGAAATTGAAGAGATCACCACATGTCTTTTGTATGCTTGACAGACTTAATTGAATGCGTGTACTGTTGTTCATACTAATGTCTGATATGGCAGCAATTTAATGCAGACAAATAAATCTATTTGACTTTCACTCATAATTCATTAATGGAAAAAAGTCCGGTTGCAATTACATCTTCATAATAACCAAAAGTATATCAGATACATGCCCATTTTATATTAATTTGTCAGCATGTCAATGGTTTATAATAAGCTGGCCCAGTCACCACTCCACATTTAGCTCAATAACCCAGCAGTGCTCCTGTGATATGAGTCAAATAGAAAATTACTGGATGCTGTCAGTCAAGCAATTAGATGGAGCATGCAGCTCTTAAAATCACTTTACATCCTTTACATTCAATGTATTCTCATTTACAATTAGTAGGGTTTTGCAAAGGATGAGTAATTTTGATTTGAAACATTCCATCGCTGGTACTTTGTGCTCATATTTGATATCAGCATTTGATCCATTTAATGGAGATGTGTATGAAGCAGTTTTGTTTTCTTATACATTGAGTACAGTGCTGGGTCCTCTGGAACAGCTTTAATACAACGTACATCCAAAGGTTATTACAGTCCATCAGCTAGATCTGTACAGCCGCATGGTGTCACACATCTCTGAATAAAGTTAATGAGATTCGGACAAAATCAAAGCTTTTTTATAATTATAATTTTTATATTCCCCTAGAAAAATCCCCCTTATTCACATGTGTGTGTAGCATAAGGGAGCTTTTGTCACTCTCTGGGCCTTGGTGTCATCCCTTAATTACAAGGCCATCACTAGCCAATCACGGTGGGCGGGCATCATATAAATGCGGTGGAGATTCCCTCAGCTCCCCCTGATGTCAAACGCGTGTCCCGCTTCCGGTCTACCTGACTTCCACCGCTGTCGCAGGTATGCAAGAGTGCCGCTGTGTTGTTTCTGTCAGTCGTGCTTTTCTGGTGTTACATTGGCTGTCTGTGATTTTGTAGACGATCTCTTGGGCTCCCCTCATCCTGCACAGGTGACTCACCTGCGGATCACCGTCGGTAGGTCCCGATTACTCCTGATTTGATTTTATTATGGTGTCACGTTGGTAACCGAACTTGTTTCCATAGCTGCGCTACATGCCCTCCTCCTCATCCTCCTCCCCCCCCCCTCCCCTTCTGGAGCGGACAAACGTTGCCTGATCGGTAGGTGATTTTATTGTGCTAGTTTATATACTTTGGTTTTAATTATTATTATTCCATTAATTTGATGTTCATCCTGTATTCAAAGGGACTTTTGGCGGGTTGGCGTGGAACTTTGTCAGAAAGTGTCTCCAGCTCACCTGCTCACATTTAAGAACGCTGCTGTTTTGCCTACCGGGCTTCGCCACCCTGCGCTGCTGTTGTCTCCGGTGCCCGACGCTGCTCAACCACCGGGCTTTGCTTGCTCTCGGCAGCACTGCTCCCCTGCTTCGTGCTGTTTCATGTCAGCATCATGGAGAAAACTCCTTTTAGCTTGAGCTGTTTTAACTGTGCGTGTACTCTGACAAGAGATGTTTAGGTCCACCGTGGTATTTTGTTTAAATAAATTGGGTATCTGATCATCCCTCCTGGATGATCAGCTAACTGGAGTTATTTTGTTTGTTTGGTTTTCTCTTTTGTTATTTGTCTTTCTGTGAAGTGGAGCCTTGTTAATTCTGCTCCCTGTCTCTGTAGGAGCTGCAGGGCCTAAGGTGGTGGGTTTGGTGCCTCTGGTTGTTGGTGTCTCCCTTTGTGTGCTGTGTGGTTTGGTGCACCCCTGGTTCTGAACCCTCACGTGTGTGTGAGCGATTTTGTGCCCACGTGTGATCGGGGTGCCTCCTCTTTTTGGGGTCCTCACCTTTAATGGTCCATCGCTCCACTGGTAGGCTGCAGCCCTGAACATGTCTTTTAAATAACTGTATAGGGCTCTTTTATCAGTAGTTGGTGTTTAAAATTATCTGATTGAACCACTGTTTTGAATATTGAATGTCATAATAAAGAATAATTGTTTGTAATGGAACCACATCTCCTGCTCACCAGTATAACGGACCTGAGTGCCTTCTGAGTTCTTGATACTGTGTGGGCAAAATGTATTCTTTAGGTAAAATTCCTAAGGTGGCGTTGTCATGCTCTTACTAATACTATTGATTAATGTCCTCGAAACTCTAACCACATCCTTCTCCCGCCACATGTGGAAAAAGGTTTTGTTGGCTCACATAGCCTGAGAGATTTTTTTGTGTATCTGCTGCCACCACATTGGCTGTTAAGGCCTAAATACATACTGTATATTACAGCTCACACCTTGACAACACCAAGCGTAGCTAACACATGTTTTGTTGTTGTGAATGGGGGTGTCAATTACACACAGCGCTTTATAGGAAAACCAAGTGCGTCCTGTCTACCATATCCACTTAGTGTTCTGCCATGGATATGCTTTAACTTTTGGACACAGTTCAAATATGTTTTTATTGTCAATGCATATATGGGTGTGGTACTTTTAACACTTGTAATGACAGCGGAAGCAGGAAGTTGGAAGAGCTGTAAACTGCAGGAAACTTGGGGTGCAAACAAATAGTCAAATATATGATATCCTGTGTCCTTATAGGCTCTTTTCCTTGACCTTGGTGGGAAACATCATGAGGTCAAAGAAAATAAAATGCGAAAGTCATAAGGATTTAGGAAAAAAGAACCCGTGTTCAGAGAATCCGACTCCACGTTCACTAGGCTGTGTAATTATGGTATAGATGGTCATGACGTGGATCTGCCTGGTGAAACTACAAAGTCCACGGATGAACTACACTCATCTTAGACACTTTGTCCCGACCGTGTTGTATAAACGTGGACAACTTCAGCACTAAATTCCACAAACACAATAACAGGCCTCAAATAAATAACAATCTTAATCAGCTCAGATCTGCTGTATAATAATATCCGTCAATGATCCAGCTGTGAAACTGCAAAAGGGAAATCTGTCCATAATATAACACTTGACATGACAGAAATATGTTGGACATTAAACAGATCTGATTTCTATTAACAGTAAAATAAATATATCCCTACAGCGGTGATTAATTCTCAGCCTCACTGTGAGGACGGACGGACAGTGGATCCGTAATTTACCTGTAGCTGATAAACTGTGACTGACAGCTCACCTGCCTGACGTGACAGAGAGAAGCTCCACGTTATCATTTCGCCTCCCACCACACGGATCTGCTGCTGCTGTTGTTGTTACTGTTGTGGTGCCTCGTGAGTAAAAACACACAACTCAACAACCTGGATCCTGCTGCTGTATGAAGCTGCAGGGATTTAATAAACTCAGGAAAGACTCCTACAAACAGCTGACGTTAACGTTTAGTCTAAACTCAGATGACATCCATCACTGGTGAGTCCCATTAATCCAACCTGTCATATCAGTTTATTGTACATTATCTTGTAACCATAACTTCTCTTTGTCATTAAAGGTCTTTTGTCACAATTAGGAGACAGTAAGTCATAATTGAGTAAATATGACCTTCCAAATGACGTGTTTCTTCAATACAAATACCTCCCTACTAGTTATGTTTTGAGATCATACAATTTCAATCCATCAGTTACCTGTTTAGTTGTACATGCACATAAAAACAGTTGGCTGGTGAAAGTGTCTTTTGCGTGACAATGACAAAATCATTTACTGCATATGGGCTCATAAACTGAGTTATACAATGAGATTTCTTATGAAGCCTACATCCATTTAGGTGTTATCGTAGCTTCCTGATAAGGAAGAATATTGTCTCAGGATATCGTTAGACTATCCCAGAAGTATGTTGTATGAATGTCAGAAGTCACATATTGCAAACTGATGCGAGCATGTTCATACAATACAACCTGGTATCCATGCTGGCTGTCAGTCATTCTCCTCCACTAGTGCCTGGCCTGCATTTTCCTTTCTCTGCCTGGGAACAATGAGAGTCACCAGCGACTCTGTGATGAATCTTATCTCAGCCAACACACTCGCCTCTTCACCGCACTGCAATCCAATATCACTGAATGTTTTGATCAACAACCTTTTTTTGGGGTGGTATTTCTGACAACAGCCAGGGAGAGCAGAAAGCAAGTTGAATGGTGAAGCACAGAATGGAGTTATCTGCAGTGTACATCTGTGGGAAGTTTTCATTCAAGTTATGGTAAATGGATGCAGAGAGACAGATGAGGCACAGGTAAACTCTTTCTGTCATTACTGGTTTAAAGCTTGAAACCAATAACTATCATCCACAGCTACAGCTTCCAAAAGTTTTGGAAAATTTCCAAAAACCTGCAAATACCACACTGTACTACTATATGTCTCAACACGGTCGGGGATGGTTCTGTAAGGCCTGTTAGCTGGAGCTTTTCACAGGGCCGAGCCAAGAAGACTGATTCAGAAGAAAAAATAGAATTTAACAAAGAAATATGTGCGATAATGGCAGTGAGGGGGAGAGAGGACTATCAATATTTGAGGGTGGGAGGATTGACTTGTTGAAATCCTCATTCCCACTTTTAGATCAATCTCCCCTGCAAACACACACATTCGTACAGAGACAAGGCATTTGAAATTGTTGTATCTACCAGTGTTCAAACAATATGTGATGATGCTGCGTTTGTATTGTTAAAGACGTGGCCTGGTTTACTCGCTTAGTTACTCCTTACTATGATTTGTCAGTGGCCAGGGCCTTTAATTACCTCAACTACAAAAACAGCCATTTTTTTCCTGTGTTTCCCTTTACTGGTCAGTTGATTATTCCCAATGTCAGCTGTGGCTCTTTTCATTTCACTTTAGAGGCTAGTTTCCACCGTCTCATTACGTTGGCTACCGGTGATCGCTGCTGTTCTAGACAATGCTTTTTTTCTTCTACAGCAGATGAGAAAAGAGTCGCTTTTGTCCTACTGTGTCGAGCTGAACAGAGCAGATCAGCTGTACAGGAAGTCAGAGAGAGGAACAGCTTATAGAACCCAAACAATTTTCAAAATAAAACACCGCGATTGTACATCACATCACTACATCAACGTCGACACCATGTTCTTTTTAAGTAGACAAGATATGTATGATGCTCCTGCCCCAGGCAAGGATGGACGTATTTTTAAAACACAGCAAACTATATTAAGGCTGTCTGTAGACTACAGCACAAAGTAGGAAATAACAGAACCCGGCTGAAACCTTCTGCCTCTACTAGTTGTGAGTGGAGAGGGGGAAAGAAAAGAAGAGCATAGAGATCCAATACAATCAACTTTTGGTGGGGCCAATGATAACAGCCCAGAAACATGCAGCTGCAGGGCTAAGGATTCCTGCAAAGAAAAGCACAACGCTACGCAAGCAAGGCGAACTGCATGGAGAGATAACAAACAAATCCCCAATTTATATATGTGATCTGTTTCCTATTAGAACACTGGCTTGTGGTGTAATGTTATCAAGACAAACGTGATCTAAGATTGAGGGTCACCTATTAATCAAATGTACATCAGGAGAGATGGCTGCTCTTATTGTGGTGAGAAGGAGACACAGGAAACTAAAGGCTTTCAGTGACCAATTATGTTGAATCTCTTGTAAATTTTTCTTGTGCATGCACATAACTTGACTGAATTTATTTTTGCACATACCTGGTGCTGCACGGCATGCTTTAAGCACTGCTGCAATGATGCTGAATGTGAACATTTAGCAGTGGAGGCAGGAAATTTGTCCCTTCAATATCTCCTGCATGATAATTGAGTGGTAAGTGAGTTACAGCTATGATTTATTAGTTAATCATGTGACTGACTGAAGCACCAATCATTGCAGCCACAAACAACACATTAAGTCAACAAGTGATAACACACTCAGCTGCACGTTGGTTACAGTCTGCCAGGAATACAAGACAGGTAACTATTACATGCTTAATTGCACATGAGATGAATAAAGTCTATTTCCAGAGCAGCAAAGAACTCCGGTCCACAGAATACGCTGAAATATGAGACAATATTTTTTATATTCCACCTGTGATTCAATTTGCTCGCCTTGTAAAATAAATTGGAGCGGCAAGTTCAATCTGAGTAGATTTTCAAAAACATTTGTTAAATATGGTCACATTTTTTTTTAAACATTACAATATGCTTCATGACTCACCTTGAGTTCAATCAGAAAATGCATAAATTAATTAACTTTTGCGGTGACCAGCGATAGTATCTGACAGTATCGCCATCCCTTAGTTATGCTAATGGTTGGAATTACGGGGGAGTTAAGTGGAGCTCAGCTCCCTAAAAAGGACACAAGGTTCCCTGAAAGCATACTTTGAGGCATTTAGGGGGAGCTGTAAATCATTGTCCATTTTTGTAGCTGTGGGTTGACTGTCTGTAGAATAAAGGAAAAAAAAACAATACATGTGTTCATCCCAGAGAACACAGGCTGCAGAGATAGAGATGATAACAAGCACTCTTGGTCAATTGCTTCAGTTTTCTCACTATGATGTGTTGATGTTTTTTTTTTTATCAGATTGACATGGCTGTCCATGTTACTGAAACATATCTGAGGAGACGGATGACAGACAGACCGTCATTTAGTTCAGTTGACTGATTGCTTTTAGTGACTATAAACAGATATTTGGCCTGAATGAAAGCAATGACATTGAAGAGACACAACAACAGAGAGTTTTTCTCAGTGACCCTGTAATTGACTGGACTGCCATACACCTCCATGTGCTTGTGACATGTTTAATCAACTTCTCCTATCTCCACCATAACCAGACTGGTTTCAACAGACCACTCCACAGAGACGGTCCTCCTTCTGTCTCTGAGCAGCTTCACACTGCTAGAGCAGCCTCTCTCTCCTCTGTCTTGATCCTTCTAGAACTTCTGCTGCATTTGACACAGTGAACCACCAGATCCTTCTTTCCTCCTTCAGGACCTCGGTGTCTCAGGCTCTGCTCTCTCCCTGTTCTCATCCTACCTCAACGACCTCACTTACCGGGTAACTTAGAGAGGATCTGTGTCTGAACCTTGTCCTCTCACTACTGGTGTCCCTCAAGGCTCTGTCCCAGGTCCCCTCCTCTTCTCTCTACACCAACTCTCTCGGCTCTGTCATTCACTCGCATAGCTTTTCCTACCACAGCTATGCTGATGACACCCAACTGATCCTCTCTTTTCCCTGAAACACAGGTAGCAGCACGAATCTCTGCCTGTCTGACTGACATCTCTCAGTGGATGTCCTCACACCACCTGAAAATCAACCTCGACAAGACCGAACTGCTCTTCCTTCCAGGGAAAGACTCTCCCACCCTCGACCTGACTACTACCTTCAACAACTCTGTTATCCCGACCCTGACTGCTAAGAACCTCTGTGACACTCGACAGTCAATTCTCTCTTTCTGCCAACATCACTGTAACAACACGTTCCTGTAGATACATGCTGCACAACATCAGGAGAATACGTCCTCTTCTCACTCAGAAGGCGGTGCAGGTTCTGGTCCAGATTCTGGTCCAGGTTCTGGTCCAGGCTCTGGTCCAGGCTCTGGTCATCTCACACCTAGACTACTGCAACTCCCTCCTGGCAGGTCTACCTGTTATTGCCATCCGACTTCTGCATTTCATCCAGAATGCAGCAGCTCGACTGGTCTTTAACCTCCTAAATACACTCACACTACTCCGCTCCTTCTCCTCCTCCTCCTGCTCCTTCTCCTCTTCCTCTCCCTTTACTGGTTACCAGGAGCTGCCTGCATCCATTTCAAAACATTGGTACTTGCGTACCGCGCTGCGAACAGATTGGGTCCAGTCTACATCCAGGACATGGTCAAACCTTACACCCCAGCCTGTTCACACCGCTCTGCTTCTACCAATCGGCTTGTTGCTCCTCACTGAGTTAAACACTCAACAAAATCACCACTGTTTGCTGTCCTGGCTCCTAAATGGTGGAGTGAGCTCCCCAATGACATCAGGACAGCAGAAACTCTGTACATCTTCCACCACAAACTAAAAACACACCTCTTCAAACTTTACCTTGAATAGGAAAAAAAAGAAAGAAAAGCAGCACTTTAGTAGCGCTTAAAATGGCACTTACTGATAGCACTTTGTAGTTTGGCTTTCTTGAAGAAATTGCATTTTCTTGATTGTTGTTCTGGGTTTGTACCCTCATGGTTGAAATGCACTTATTGTAAGTCACTTTGGATAAAAGTGTCAGCTAAATGTAATGTAATGTAATAGCTCCTTTAAAAGCCACTATTCAAACACTGGTTTTGCTGAACTCAAACACTGAAACGTACAGCTGTGACGTCAGACAGGGTTTAGGGTTGATCTGACCTTTGCTGTCTCTCTATGCAGTTCTCCTTGCTCAGGTGGTCTTGTGCTTTTTTTTGCAAGTATCCCTGTTTTGTTTTTTTCTTGGATCTCTACGTTGTGTTTTTTTTCACTCTCCTTCTCCCCTCACCCCAACCGGTTTAGAAAGATGGCCGTCGACCTCTGAGTCTTGTTCGGTCTGAGGTTTATTCCTGTTATAAGACAGTTGTTTTTTTGTTTTTTTTTGGGCTGTTGCTCATGTGGCAGTTGTTAAATTGTTGGGCTCCTCCCCATAATGTTGTGGGTCTGTTGTAAGGTCTTTACTGTGTTAAGTGATTTGAGATAACCTGTGTTGTGATTTGGCACCATATGTAATATAATTCTTTGAACTAAATTGAAGGACGCTTTTAACATCTAATACACCAATAGAAAGATCTAAACTGGGGTCTGTTGATGAGATATCAATATCCCTGCTGACAGTGAGGACAAGGATGAAAGTCCAGCGGTGAAGCGCAGCACCTTGTCGATTTGAATCCGTCTTACACCTGCCAACTCCATCAATAAGCTAAAGAGATTAACGCCCCGCCGGAGCTGGATGTTGCTAAATTTGAAGTGACACGGGCCAGGCTGTCTGACCCCCCCCAACAACATTTAAAAAGTTTAAAGAGGGGCTCCAGCAGCCTAAGAGAGAAAACCAAGCCTTGGCCTTTGAACCTGATGAAGCGTGGAGGGATTGAAACAGGAGAACAGTGTGCTCTGTGCTCAACTAGCTTTGATGAAGGAGGATGCTGCGAATAGAAAAAAAATTAGCTTTACCAGCAACCAACACTTCACAGACCAACTCTCACCCCTGCTTTGTCTCTGTCACCCTCCTCCCCCCATACCCAGCCCATCAATATGCTGCCCCCTTTGTGATAGTAGAGGAACACCTTCCCTCTTGAACAACAGAACTAAAATGCGCTAGTGTATTGTAGGTGGTCATGTTAGTGAAAATAGTAGTTGGTTGCCTCCATGGAATTCACATTAAATGAACAGTATTGAGTATAGATACTGCAGTTTTAGGTTCTTTGTTATTTGTCTCACTGTACAGCCTCATTTGGATTGTTTCTTTAAATGTGTTCATTTGATGTAAGCGGCTGGGATATTCAGGGTTTTCACTTTTCAACTTTTGAGCTGAAGAGTGGAAACCTTGAATTCCTAAAATCTATCAAAGATGTTGGTGTAATTGTGCTGACGGAAACATGGTGTCAAAAGGATCTCCTCCAGCCCCTTATGAAATAAAATAAAACCAGGCCAGAACAAGGCCAGAACATCAGGGGGAATCTTGGTTTGATATGAAGGAGATGTTTGCTGTCAGATCTCACCAGTAAAGCAGAGTAAATCCCACTAAACCCTGAGGATAACTGATAGGGATCTACTACATATCCCGGTGCTATTCCTATACCCGCGGTAGATTGTCCTTATTTTGAAGAAGACATGTTCGAAACTCTTTATATTTCCAAACCGAGGGAAACATGCTTTTAATTAGAGATCTGAATGTACGAACAGGAATTGAACCTGCTGGAACGGACCCGCAGGGTAATAGCCATGTGTTTGGTCAGTCTCCCCTGTTTACCACAGCAGACATCACATACCAGAACAACCTTGACTATGGAATAAATCAAAGTGGCAGGCAGGTAATATATCTGTGTCGGGCCTCAGGTCTGTACATATAGTTAACAGTTGGTTCAGAGGAACTCATTAGGAAGATTCACATACTCCTCAGCTTTTGGGTCTCCAGCAGCACTGTCAGACAGCAGTCATCCCTTTCAGACCACAGCCAAACAAATGTGTTCCTTAAAACTCTCAGGTCAAATCAGTGACACAAATCAAGAGCCCACTAAACTGTCTGAATTTAATCTGACCTACAGATGTGCCCCAGGCAGTGGAGACAAATTCATCACAACCATGAACTAACCTGACATTAACAGACTGTATGTCCAAGATCAATATGTCACTATCAAAGATGGTGTAAACAAGGACATTGATGGTATCAATTTAATATTCCATGGAGCAACTTTTAAAGTTGACCTTAAAAAGAAAAAAAAATAGAAGCTTACTAAAAGACAAAATGCTAAAAAATGTGGTGTGAAAATTTGGGCAAAGATTCAAGCCCATCCGAAAAAACTTGAGAAAAAAAGAAAATGAAAAACATCGGCATCCTACCCGCAGGAAACTAAAAGATATTCACAATGCCGTCAACCAAAACCTATTTTGGGATATGTTGAACTGCTTCAACACAAACTCAGACTTGTTTCGATCAATGTATTATAATACAATTAGACAACAAACACAACCTTGGGAAGGATTAGAAGAATTTGCCAAACAAATGAAATCACTCCAGCCAAAGAAAACAGAAATAAAAATGAAAAAATGCACCACACCAGAGATGCAGAGTGGAGTACAAGCTGTTTAATATCACATTACAGTTACAATATGGAACAAAGCCCTTATTTTCCATTTCCAAAGAGTGGACACCAGTAAGTAGCTCAGCATGTTTGCTAGTCGTTATACAAGTAAATTATTCTATAGTGCTGTTAATAAAAAAAACACTAGACTGTTGATGTGAACCCCATCTTGATTCAAAATCACATAGGTTTCCTCCCACAACACCGCAAGGGATTAGATCCTTCACACTTTAAAGGTGAACGCTATGTTTTAGTTTAAAATATTTTAAGATCAATCATAGCTATCCACAAAATTTGAAGAAATGCATATGTTGACATTGTGTCAACGACTTGTGTGTATTGGAGGCTATGTAAACAGATCAGCTGGTAAGGTTTGGCTCATAGCTTATAAGGGTAACTCACTGTATAAAGGCAGTGGTGTACTGACCGTTGGGCATACTGGAACAAACTCAAACAAAATAAAAAAAAATTAGTCAGTCAAATATTGTGTGCATACAATCTAACTTTGTAACTATCAGTTAAAGAAAAACAATTTCAGCGCTTTCCATAGATGTTTGATAGGATTCAGATCAGGACTCTAAGAAGGCCACTTCAGAAAAACCCAATGTTTAGTTTCATTTCATTCTGGCTTAATTTTGGCTTTGTGTTTTGGAGTGGAGTTTTTACAGTGGTGCATCCAGCCAGTTTGACTACAGTCCCATGAACCTTAAACGTATTAATAATATTTGCAACTGTAGTAACGGGGACATCAAGCTGCTTGGAGATGGTCGTTCTGCCTTTGCTTTTACATGCTATAATTTTCTTTCAGATCTTGTCATTCAGTGTGGTGAACACTGAATAACAGCAGAGTCACAGCAGACTGACCAATTTTCTCCTTTTTAGGCCGAATGACTGATTACAAGATTAAAGACGTCTGATACTAATTAAAGAAAACAGTACGTTTTATAATCCAATTCCTTCACATTTCTTTCCGTCGGTTACAACAAATCTGTCGAAGCCATTTAAGAATAATCTTTGTGGAAGAAGCAATAATTGATCTTTTTTTTCACACATTCTTTGCTTTACTCTGTGACAGACCAAAGGCAGGTACACACGAGAAACATTTCTATTTGATTTCTTTCACCAAAGCCTTAAAGCCAATTATTTCTGCATCTGAACAAATGGCCAAAACAAGGCCTTAAGACGAGGTCCCAGTTATAAGGGACACTTGACACCAGTTATAAACATGTTCATTACCACTGCATGCCGTGTATATCAACGACCGGGCTTTGACTCGAGATATGCATCAACAAAAATCAACAAGAAGCAAAATGTGATTCAGACTTACCTTGGTATCTGAGCAGGACTGACGCAGCCTGGGACCTCTGGCTGTGAAAGTGGATAGAGATCTGATTGCTGTGACTTCGTACTACCAACCCCCTCATCAGAATGGACTCATTGGCCAGCATGGTGTTCTCCCCGTGACCGACGTCTTCAAACACCACCTTGTCTCCCTCAGAAAGATTTACACTCATCACCTGACAAAAAACAGAGTAGGGTTTGGATTAGATTTATACATCAATCCGGATCTCGGCTATAATGTCTCTCAAGACCTGAAGCAGAAAATTAACAAAGACTGTGTACCAGGTGACGGTGATCGCCCTCCCTCATGAGCGAATAACCCTGTTTTGCTTTGCAATCACTCTTCCTTTTCACATGATTTACAATAAATCTGAAAGTCAATAAGAGTTAGGTTGTTGGCTCCACATACCCATAAAATACTGGATGTAGAGGATACTCTGTATTATTAACATATTAGCTTGTATCATAAGTAACTGCACTGTAAGGCTTGGGTATAAATCAAAAGTAAAAAATATGGGAAAACCTAAAAGGACAATGTTGAGCCTCGTGATTGTGGTGTTCATAAGCAAGATACTTGTCAGCTTGTCTCTTTCACTGGCAGCATATCTGTTGAAAAATTATATTTTTATCACAGCAGGTATATCTTTATTCAGGCGTTAAAACCGAGGCAGCGTCTTGTCTTCATGTGGCCCTCCATAGATCATATCAACTGCATCCTGTCTCACCGAGTTGGGAGATGAATCTCCTGAGAAAAGCTGATGAGGGACTCTGGAGAGATGTATTCCCACTGACAGGACACACGTGTCAGTTAACAGCATGTTCATACTATGTGAACATAAAAACTGGGTGTCAGACTATTGACAAAAATGAAGTGAAAAATGTTGGCCTACATGTAATCTGAATATGTTTTATAACTACAATGTAAATTGTAGGCTTCACGTAAAATACAGCACAGCAAAGGTATGTTGAATGGGTCAACGCTTCTACATTAAACACATCATGTGGAGGTCTATATCAAGACATGATAAAAATGATATGTCTTGAAACCTGTTCAGAGCATAGTTCAGCAATTGCAAAATTATTTGTAATTTTTGTTTTGTTCCTTTTCAGTGTCCAAAAATGCATTTATTTTAAATTGATCAATGATTGTCTCGAATTATATATTTCATTTTCTACTGTCTAATCTTCCACACAGCGTGTTATAACTTATAATAGGGAGACATCTACCTAACCCAAATTAGTCAGTACAATAATCACAAAAGTCATGCTAAATGGTTGTTTTGCACTCAAACATGAATAGACAGATGAGACATGTTCAGCATTTTGTGGAGACTAGCAGAGTTTTTTTTTCTTTGAAGCGGTTTGGATTCTGGACACTTTTAGCATTTGGACCTTCTGGCACCAGGTTCCTTTTCTCCAGCCATGGCCACAGCAGCTAACGGCTCGTGTTGCATAGCCAGACCTATCTCCACTGTGCTGTCAACACTGGATAATCTTCTAGCTGCACCCATAAAGAATAGCTTTCTGTTAAAGGTTATAAATGCTCAGGTTTGTTTGTATTTCTTTAAAGGTGAAACGTGTAAGAATCTATCTCTCTATCTCGTAATACTACTTTGTACATTAGAGGGTGGAAGTGAGTCATTGAATCTTCCAGGCAGTCTACTTGGTTTGACAAATTCCTTCCCTACCATTAGTAGTTGGCTATCAGTTAAGCCTATAGTTTATGTTGTAGATGGGGAGATATAATAGCAGGAAAACAGCCACAGTGAAACCATATATTGACGTCATTTAGAGTGTTTTTCGGTACAGGTATATTGTCATTACCTGCACTAAAAGTTTGTTTTCAGTTCACTGAACAAGGTCAGTAAGCTTGGTTTGTTTGTTACATAAAGTTTCCTCCGTTTGGTACATATCTTGATAACAAGCTATTTGAGCTCATCACATGGCCTACAGCTATTTTAACGGCTCTGAACTGTGTATCAACAAACATCCCACTAAATGCATTAATAATGTGAGTTATTCAGCGATTTACTGTGTTAAGGATTGCTCGCCGTGCATTCACAGAGAAAGGACCCACTGCCAACCAACAGATCTGACTTCTCCCAGCACGGCCGACGTTCAGAACGTTCAGAAGAAATCAACACCAACATTCATTCCTCTTCACCTTCTGTTTCACAAAAGTATAAGCCATCATAATGATGAATCTACCATTCATCATTACGATGGGTTACAATACGATGTCTTCTTCCTCTTTGTTTAGCTGAAAGCGGACTGGACATTACGGAGACTCACTATCCCATCTTGTGGTACAACACTTTGTACCACGGTATTACAAGAGAGGACTAGCTAATTAGCACGCTGGGTTGAGTAGATGTTTCTTCACTGCGATTTCTTCATGTTCTATGGATTATTTTTAAACCAATCACAATTGCCTTGGGCGGAGCTAAGCCATGTTCAGCTTGTAGCTGCGAGCTTGAAGGTTGTTGTTGGGTCCCAATGTAATTTGGAAAAAGGTAACACATAACGGAAGAGGAGGATATTGTTTATTTTAATCTGCCATTGGCCAACTAACATCTGGTGAGTAATAGATGCTGAAGGCCAATGTTTTGATGAGATGTTCTGGTTTCCCAGGTTGGAAAAATACATGTGTACTTAAAGATCAAGGCAGTTGAGGTAACTGCCTTATAATTAGGGTTATTTTGACTTAGCGCTTAGTGCTCTGAATGGCTTTGTTATTGTCATGCTCTGCTTCTGCTTTTAAATCATCTGATTCATGAAGGGTATAAAATTGAATTACTCATCGGCAGCAGCAGCCTCAGGTACATTTTAATCTGCAGGGTGTTGGCATCAAAACGTTCCAAGATAAAAGGAAAAGCTACTTTGAACTAAACCTTCAAGCACCTGCAGCTTCAATGTGTTATTGTGACAATAAGCTATTATTACAGGCTTCTTCATCATTTGGTCTATAGTTATTCAAATAAAAAGTACGATGACACCAACACATTATCAATAACAAGCCGTTAGAGGACTACCTGAGTTCTAGTCCCTGGTTACCAAAGACCATAGGTGTGTATTTAATTGTTAATACATTTATTTATTACAGCTACAATAGTCTCTTTCTATCTCTCGATAGATAGATAGATAGATAGATAGATAGATAGATAGATAGATAGATAGATAGATAGATAGATAGATAGATAGATAGATAGATAGATAGATAGATAGATAGATAGATGGATGGATGGATGGATGGATGGATGGATGGATGGATGGATGGATGGATGGATGGATGGATGGATGGATGGATGGATGGATGGATGGATGGATGGATGGATGGATGGATGGATGGATGGATGGATGGATGGATGGATGGATGGATAGATAGATAGATAGATAGATAGATAGATAGATAGATAGATAGATAGATAGATAGATAGATAGATAGATAGATAGATAGATAGATAGATAGATAGATAGATAGATAGATAGATAGATAGATAGATAGACAGACAGACAGACAGACAGACAGATAATAGATAGATAGATAGATAGATAGATAGATAGATAGATAGATAGATAGATAGATAGATAGATAGATAGATAGATAGATAGATAGATAGATAGATAGATAGATAGATAGATATGGATATAGATATAGTATAATTCGATAGTCATCCTCGCTCTACATACTATGACTCTTGCCATTGGTAGGTAGTTAATATAAAATGTGAAATAAAGGAGGAATTGATGAATGTTCTCACTTAAATCCGTTCCCTATATAATATACTGCACAGTCCATTATTCAATTACAGTGCGCTTGTTTCAAGTGAAACTTTACTTGCAGTCCACGTACTCATATTGTACGAGCTCAGCAGCGCGCCTGTGTATAACAAGTCATAATGTGCCATTAATGAACTCATGGACACAGCATCAGGATAATAGTGCTGAGAACAAAGGGCATCACCAAGTAATCACATTATGCCTTCAGCAAGGGATAATAAAACACTTGAGGCAACAATGGGAGATGTAATCCAATTTTACCTGGCACCAGTCCAGCTTCTATAGAACTGTACCTCGCAAACATGGTCATGAGGGGTGAACCCACATATGAAGAAAGAGTTATTAATCTGTCAACATAATATATTGCAATACACTTTCAAATGGTAATTGCTGGCTGCAGTAAATTCAACTCCAGGAAATTGAGACATGTCAACAAGTTCCAACAGTAAAATCTATTACAAGCAACAGCAGCAGTTTTGGAAGCTGATTGATTAAGTTAAGATTGCTGCATACAATAGGGAAATAATTGCGGCTGACATGTATGTCTATACTACACCATCCTGGACTCTTCTGAAATTGTCGACTCCATTTCCTGCATTTGTTTTGCTTCAATATAAAATTAGTGGACATAGTAAAACAAAACTGTGGCAGGCCCAGGGTATGTCACACCAGCTAAAAGCTCTCTGTTGAAATACATTCCATCAAGTAACTTACACATTTCCATGCTGAATAAATAGATCATCATAAGAAACCTCTTATCTCATGCAGCGACACAGCAGAGAAGAGAGAACACTGAGCGCTGTGGTGTTAAGAGAAAAGCCTCTCTGACATCCATTTACTTTATAAAAGAAACAAATGACAGCTGAATAATTCAACTGACACTCCCTCATTAAATATAAGCTGACAACTTTGGGGTACGGCATGGAGGATGAGAGCAAAACAGGGACAGATGGAACCCTGGGATAAGGCGTTGACTAATGGATCAAAGTCTATGTGTGTGTGTGTTGTGCAAGCGTGTGCGGGAAAACAAACTCAGCAACACAAAGGAGAAGACAGGGAGCAGTGGAGAAATGAGGAGGAGATCTAGTGAAATGCAAAATCGTGTTGAATCTTGTAGCGATTGTATGTATTTCTGTGGCGTCTCCTGTTTTCCTCTGAGACTCTTTTCCTCAGAGCAAACACAGACAGAAACCCAGACCCGACAAAAAAAAAGAAAGAAAGATTATTTACCCCTAATTGGGTCCCTCCTCCAAAACATTACATTTTCTCCCTTCATCTGAAATGACAACTCTATAAACGACTGAACATGCATCAAGTTGTGTTTTAGAAATTCGAGCAGTACCACGGCCACTATCATGGAAATGAAAATGTGTAATTGGTGTGTTTCCTGTGAGGAGACGTGTGTGTCTGAGTGTGTGTGTTTGCTAATTAACGGCAGTAATTAAGAGGGAGGTGAGTAATTGATGGAGTCGAGGGAACATCTGTTCCAGCAGGAGAAGTGGGTCACAGTGAGAGAGAGAACAGACAGACGGAGGCGTCTCACAGCCTGTCAGTAAAGGCCACAGATGATAAAAATACTTTTTTTTTTTCCTGTTCCTCACTAACTGTCTAAAATGTGTCATGGAAATACAGACCACAGCCAAGAAGAAAATTAAAAATAAAAAAATAACAGGCAGCGCTTCACTTTGCAGGAAAACTACATTTATAGCACCTTCCAGTTACACTATTACATAGACACAGATGGTTATAACCTCATCGTATCTTCAGTATTCAGACATATCTCCATTTTAGTTATCGTGTATTTAATCAAAGCATGCTCTACGTTGCTCTGAGGGTTGCGTGGTCCTTCATTACTATGAACATACACAGTGCAGTTCATTAGTCTCAGATACACCTTCCTGCTGCTAGAAATGCTCACTAGAGCGCTGAATGTGGATTAATCACACACTGAAACCAGTCCGTCCTCCTAGTTGAGTAACATTTTTTTTTCATAAAGGTTTTGTTCCTGCTCTGTTCCAGAGGAAGCTTTTACTTGCTCCATCGTCCTCTTGCATACCACACCAGCCAGCGTTGAGTTCAAAGTGCTCGACCCCCTGAGTTTTTTTTATTTTGTTTGTGTAACAGCATTGAAGTCCCTGAGTTTTTAAGAAACGTCTTTGCTTGTGTGGTTCGGCTCGTCTTTCTCTCATGAAATGTAACATTCTGATTCTGAACATTCTTTGAAGGCACAGAACATAGAGGCTGAACTGAGACATCAAGACACACCTGTACACACCTGACCACAGACCTCCTGTTATGATTATCTGAAGTGTGAATTATCAGGTATCTCAAATCACTTCTCAAAATTTTTTAAGCGGTTTACAAAAAAAGCTTGTTTTATCAATGTAAGCTCAGAGAGGTGGGATCTATCAGGCAGAAAGTCAACAATCAGCACCTAAAGTTGATGTGCTGGAAGCAGGAAAAACAGGCAAGCATAAGTATCTTGGTCTTTGTCAAAGTAACAACGTTGAGATGGCTGGATGGGAAATGTTCTGATGGGAAACCTTGGGTCCTGGCATTCATGTGGAAGTTACTTTGACATGTACCACCAACATAAACATGGTTGCAGACCGTGTACACACAGTGGTGTCTTTTAACAGGATGATGTATCCCGACGAAATGCAAAGAGTGTTCGGAAATGTCAGGAAAGACGTCAAGGTCTTGACTTAGCTTCCAAATTCACCAGGTCTCAGTCTGATCAAGCATCTGCAGAATGTGCTGGGGAGAAAAAGTCTGATCCACGGAGGCTCCACTAAGAGGCCTGAAAGGATCTGCTGCTAACGTCTTGGTGCCTGATGCCACAGGACATCTTCAGAGGCCTTGTGGAGTCCACACCTCAACGGGTCAGAGCTGTTTTGGAGGCGTAAGGGGGACCTACACAATATTAGGAAGGCAGTTTTAATGTTGTGGCCGATTGGAGTATCTTATCAGAAATACAATAATAAATGGAATATTTCCAGGTCACTTCTCCTCCAGCAATAAGAAAGGCCTTCCATCAACTCATAAGTAGCATCAATAATGAATAAACTCCACTGTTGCATATTAAGCTCTGGAATTATTTAATCATTTTCCTGAGAGTGAATGATGCAATAGATTGCGCCCATGTTCCTGTTTCTTCAGCATGGAAATCTTCTCAGAGCCTCAGTGGGAGACACGCCAGTGTTTCAGTTCAAAGAGTCATTAAGCACTCTGCATTAATGACCAGACAGATATAAAACTATATTCACTATCTGCAAGCATTGTCCACTCATCCACTTTAATAGCAACATAGTTACCTTTAATTGTAGTGATTATATTTTCTCACTGTATGTCTTCCCATTATAGCATTTTTCATAAGGATATAAATTTGAACCGCTTAATCCATTATTTACCATATTTAGCTTTATTGAATTTACCATACTCAATAAAAAAATCATTCAAATTGCCATCATTATATATATTTTTTTTGAAAGCCAGAATCAGCCAAATTTTAATTACTTTCAAAAACCCTGAAAACAACAGAAAGGAACAGAATTATATTCGCCATGGATGAGCTGTACATTAATGAAATCTCATGGAACTGCCGCTGCAAAATTTTAGGTCTGCTGTGAGTTTCAGAGTATTGTGTGCCCTCCAGCAGCAGGTAAATCAGCTGAAATTGATGATCTTTAACTGACTTCCACCCAGGAACATGAATTAGAAAGGACAGCAGGTGAACGCTGCAGACTAGCACTGCACATTAGCTACATTTTCAAACTGAACAAATCTTCATATAGAACATGTCTTTGTGAGTCCTCACATTTTGATATGTATTGAGTATATAGCACAGACAGTATATAGGTACCTGTAGATGTTGTTAAAGCATGTGTTCAGCACCAGATTCAGCAGCACGGACAGCGAGATGCAACATGCACTCATTCTGAAGAGTTACTCTGTGAACCATGTCGAAATTTAAGAGGGTGTATATGCTTCTTAAAAAAATGCTCTAAACTGATTTAGTGTTTTTGATCTTTTGCTGCCTTGGTCTTTAGTTTGGACATCTTTGACGGGACAAGGGGTTGTAGTGGAAAACAACAGACTGAGTAATCCTTGGCCCTTTGACTACTGAGGCAAGAGGCTGATAACACCAATCTCATCTGACTGATGTGCTGCACATTTTACAAATAATATTCAGCATTATGCAGAGAGCAGTGAAGCGCATACTTGAGGTCATTCTAAAAAAAAAAAGCTCTGGCACACATTGCTTTTATGGAAAGTATTAACACTTTGTTATTTAGGTTCATAGAATGGCATGACAGATAAAAAGTGTTTCCCAGTTTAGCTTTTAGCTGATGTACAATACAAAAATCATGTGTTGTCCAAAATGTCCAGTTTCACTGAAAAAGACAAAGGATAGAGATGTTGGGCCTTACAAGTGCAAAGAGGTATGTCTTGTATGGACATGCACTTTTAAGGGTTCATAAATATGCTGCAGCACAAAGTGCAGAAAGACAGAGTGAAGTTGACTGACTTACATTTAAAGAATAAAACATGAAACACGGTTGCAAAAAGTAAAAATTTGAAAAGAAATAATTTTTAATGTCTTTCACATAAAGAGGCAGAATGCTGAGACTGGTCTGTGAGAGGTGTGTGTGATTATTGAGCCTGGTGTCATTAGCATGTGATTTAATGAAGGTAAATACTGTGGACAGCCATGGTAATGACAATGCACTCTGGCAAGGCACCTCTCAAATCAGATGCTGCAGATTTTATAACATATGTTTCCCCTGCTGGCTTCAGCCCATTACAGAGATTTTTCATGTGGTATAAGAAAGCTGTGGGCTGACAAAAGATTATCTAAGAATCACACATAATAATTTCTGAATAAAAGAAAATTATATGTCAAAGGTTTTTTTTAATGCAGATTTCCTCCAATTATTCCAACTACAGTACTTTATTTGTGCTGAGTTATTTAAAAAAAAAAACTCAGTGCACAATGTATCGGGTACCAACATACCACATGGGCAGACAAAGAGAATTTCAAGGTCAGAAAAATTCCCAAATGTCAGAGTACTGCTTGAGCTGGCCATTATGCTACCATGGAATAAGATTCTCTGTTCAACACAAAGAGGAATATGCTTTAATATGGCATACATTACACAAGGAAGAAAAGCACTACAGTAAATGTAATTGTAAATTCCAATGACATTTTGGCATTATTTCATATAGCAAAATTGTTTATAATAATCCTAATATTCTGACCTAAGAGGTTTCCCTATTTATAGTTTTGAAAGATTTTCGACTTGTGGGTTTTCGGCTGTAGAACAAACTGTTTTCCACTCTGCGTACAAATAAGTGGAGTCGCAATAGAGAGAGCATGAGGTGAACGTGGCCTTCTCCTTGTGCATAAAGGAATAAGTGCAGAAATTATCCTGCCTGTTTCCACAGCCTTGTCCTTGAGCCTCCTCCAATCCTCTGCCACACAAGCTGAGATTAGTCTGGCTCTTTAAAAGGAAATTGAACATTGTGTCACAGTGACCAGACAGGAATGTTTTCTCTCTGTTTTATTATTTTTTTCCCTGAGGACACCGAGGTAATCATTATTTCATGGACAGTTTGAATGCAGATGGGTAGAACGTTGCCTGAACAGAGGAGTGGACCTCTGAAGGTCAAACCTGGAGAGCTTGTAAAATCGGCCCTCCATGCTCAAGAGGAACCCTGCATGGTTCCACAAATGATGAAGGACATTTAAAAAGACAAGAATTAATTTCAAACTCTCTCATATAACTGTATTTTCAGGACATAAGTGCCCATTGTGAGCTACAGTGCATTCGGAAAGTATTCACAGCGCTTCACGTTTTACACATTTTGTTATGTTACAGCCTTATTCCAAAATGGATTAAATTCATTTTTTCCCCTCAACATTCTACACGCAATACCCCATAATGACAACATGATTTTTTTTTTTTTAATTTTTGCAAATCTATTAAAAATCAAAAATGAAAAAAATCACACGTACACAAGTATTCAGCCTTTGCTCAATACTTTGTTGAAGCATCTTTGGCAGAAATTACAGCCTCAAGTCTTTTTGAGTATGATGCTATAATGATGATGATGCACACCTATTCTTGGGCAGTTTCTCCCATTCTTCTTTGCAGGACCTCTCAAGCTCCATCAGGTTGGAGTTCAACCTGATGGATGATGGAGGCCACTGTGCTCATTGGGACCTTCAATGCGGCAGAACTTTTTCTGTACCCTTCCCCAGATCAGGTTCAAGTCTGGGCTCTGGCTGGGCCTCTCAAAGACATTCACAGAGTTGCCCTGAAGCCATTCGTTTGTTATCTTGGCTGTGTGCTTCGGGTCGTTGTCCTGTTGGAAGATGAACCTTCGCCCCAGTCTGAGGTCCAGAGCGCTCTGGAGAAGGTTTTCATCAAGGATGTCTCTGTACATTGCTGCATTCATCTTTCCCTCCATCCTGACTAGTCTCCCAGTTCCTGCCGCTGAAAAACATCCCCACAGCATGATGCTGCCACCACCATGCTTCACCGTAGAGATGGTATTGGTCAGGTGATGAGCGGTGCCTGGTTTCCTCCAAACATGACGCTTGGCATTCAGGCCAAAGAGTTCAATCTTTGTTTCATCAGACCAGAGCATTTAGTTTCTCATGGTCTGACAGTCCTTCAGGTTCCTTTTGGTAAACTCCAGGTGGGCTGTCATGAGCCTTTTACTGAGGAGTGTCTTCCGTCTGTCCACTCTACCATACAGGCCTGCTTGGTGGAGTGCTGCAGAGATGGTTGTCCTTCTGGAAGGTTCTCCTCTCTTCACAGAGCAACGCTGGAGCTCTGTCAGAGTGACCATCGGGTTCTTGGTCACCTCCCTGACTAAGGCCCTTCTCCCCCGATCGCTCAGTTTGGCCGGGCGGCCGACTCCAGGAAGAGTCCTGGTGGTTCCAAACTTCTTCCATTTACAGATGATGGAGGCCACTGTGCTCATTGGGACCTTCAATGCTGCAGAAATGTTTCTGTACCCTTCCCCAGATCTGAGCCTCAATACAATCCTGTCTCGGAGGTCTACAGACAATTCTTTGGACTTCATGTCTTGGTTTGTGCTCTGACATGCACTGTCAACTGTGGGACCTTATATAGACGGTGTGTGTCTTTCCAAATCATGTCCAATCAACTGAATTTACCACAGGTGGACTCCAATCAAGTTGTAGAAACATCTCAAGGATGATCAGTGGAAACAGGATGCACCTGAGCTCAATTTTGAGTATAATGGCAAAGGTTGTGAATACGTGTACGTGCTTTTTTTTGTTTTTGATTTTTAATAGATTTGCACAAATTTCAAATATTTTTATTTCACATTGTCATTATGGGGTATTGTGTGTAGAATTTTGAGGGAAAAAATGAACGTAATCCATTTTGGAATAAGGCTGTAATATAACAAAATGTGGAAAAAGTGAAGCGTGGTGAATACTTTCCGGATGCACTGTTTCTTTGTATTGAAGGGAGTGATGTATCGGTGTATTGAAGGGAGTGATGTATCTTTGTATTGAAGGGAGTGATGTATCTGTGTATTGAAGGGAGTGATGTATCTGTGTATTGAAGGGAGTGATGTATCTGTGTATTGACGGGAGTGATGTATCGATGTATTGAAGGGAGTGATGTATCTGTGTATTGAAGGGAGTGATGTATCTGTGTATTGAAGGGAGTGATGTATCTGTATATGTATCTGTGTATTGAAGGGAGTGATGTATCTGTATATTGACGGGAGTGATGTATCTTTGTATTGAAGGGAGTGATGTATCTGTGTATTGAAGGGAGTGATGTATCAGTGTATTGAAGGGAGTGATGTATCTGTGTATTGAAGGGAGTGATGTATCTGTGTATTGAAGGGAGTGATGTATCTGTGTATTGAAGGGAGTGATGTATCGATGTATTGAAGGGAGTGATGTATCTTTGTATTGAAGGGAGTGATGTATCGGTGTATTGAAGGGAGTGATGTATCTTTGTATTGAAGGGAGTGATGTATCTGTGTATTGAAGGGAGTGATGTATCTGTGTATTGAAGGGAGTGATGTATCTGTGTATTGACGGGAGTGATGTATCGATGTATTGAAGGGAGTGATGTATCTGTGTATTGAAGGGAGTGATGTATCTGTGTATTGAAGGGAGTGATGTATCTTTGTATTGAAGGGAGTGATGTATCGATGTATTGAAGGGAGTGATGTATCTGTGTATTGAAGGGAGTGATGTATCTTTGTATTGAAGGGAGTGATGTATCAATGTATTGAAGGGAGTGATGTATCAGTGTATTGAAGGGAGTGATGTATCTGTGTATTGAAGGGAGTGATGTATCAGTGTATTGAAGGGAGTGATGTATCGATGTATTGAAGGGAGTGATGTATCTGTGTATTGAAGGGAGTGATGTATCAATGTATTGAAGGGAGTGATGTATCAGTGTATTGAAGGGAGTGATGTATCTGTGTATTAAAGGGAGTGATGTATCAGTGTATTGAAGGGAGTGATGTATCGATGAATTGAAGGGAGTGATGTATCTGTGTATTGAAGGGAGTGATGTATCAGTGTATTGAAGGGAGTGATGTATCGATGTATGAAGTGATGTATCTGTGTATTGAAGGGAGTGATGTATCTGATGTGTATTGAAGGGAGTGATGTATGAAGGGAGTGATGTATGTGTATTGAAGGGAGTGATGTGTATTTAAAGGGAGTGATGTATCAGTGTATTGAAGGGAGTGATGTATCTGTGTATTGAAGGGAGTGATGTATCGATGAATTGAAGGGAGTGATGTATCTGTGTATTGAAGGGAGTGATGTATCTGTGTATTTGTGATGTATCAGTGTATTGAAGGAGTGATGTATCAGTGTATTGAAGGGAGTGATGTATGATGAATTGAAGGGAGTGATGTATCTGTGTATTGAAGGGAGTGATGTATCTGTGTATTGAAGGGAGTGATGTATCTGTGTATTGAAGGGAGTGATGTATCTGTGTATTGAAGGGAGTGATGTATCGATGAATTGAAGGGAGTGATGTATCTGTGTATTGAAGGGAGTGATGTATCTGTGTATTGATGGGAGTGATGTATCAATGTATTGAAGGGAGTGATGTATCAGTGTATTGAAGGGAGTGATGTATCTGTGTATTGAAGGGAGTGATGTATCTGTGTATTGAAGGGAGTGATGTATCAGTGTATTGAAGGGAGTGATGTATCAGTGTATTGAAGGGAGTGATGTATCTGTGTATTGAAGGGAGTGATGTATCGGTGTATTGAAGGGAGTGATGTATCTGTGTGTATTGAGTGTATTGGGAGTGATGTATCAGTGTATTGAAGGGAGTGATGTATCTGTGTATTGAAGGGAGTGATGTATCAGTGTATTGAAGGGAGTGATGTATCAGTGTATTGAAGGGAGTGATGTATCTGTGTATTGAAGGGAGTGATGTATCTGTGTATTGACGGGAGTGATGTATCAGTGTATTGAAGGGAGTGATGTATCTGTGTATTGAAGGGAGTGATGTATCGATGAATTGAAGGGAGTGATGTATCTGTGTATTGAAGGGAGTGATGTATCAGTGTATTGAAGGGAGTGATGTATCTGTGTATTGAAGGGAGTGATGTATCAGTGTATTGAAGGGAGTGATGTATCTGTGTATTGAAGGGAGTGATGTATCAGTGTATTGAAGGGAGTGATGTATCTGTGTATTGAAGGGAGTGATGTATCTGTGTATTGATGGGAGTGATGTATCAGTGTATTGAAG
The DNA here is from genome assembly GCF_029030835.1 of Brachyistius frenatus. Taxonomy (NCBI): domain Eukaryota; kingdom Metazoa; phylum Chordata; class Actinopteri; family Embiotocidae; genus Brachyistius; species Brachyistius frenatus. Next base: position 911,308 of record NW_027210759.1, read on the forward strand.
GGAGTGATGTATCAGTGTATTGAAGGGAGTGATGTATCGATGAATTGAAGGGAGTGATGTATCTGTGTATTGAAGGGAGTGATGTATCTGTGTATTGAAGGGAGTGATGTATCTGTGTATTGAAGGGAGTGATGTATCTGTGTATTGAAGGGAGTGATGTATCTGTGTATTGAAGGGAGTGATGTATCGATGAATTGAAGGGAGTGATGTATCTGTGTATTGAAGGGAGTGATGTATCTGTGTATTGATGGGAGTGATGTATCGATACATCACTCACTGTCCCACAGATACATGTAAAAGCCCATTGTCGATACATGCTCGCTCACTCGCTCACTGTGCATCGCCCGTCATGCATGCATCATACATCAACATGTACACTGATACATCACTCACTCATCCTTGTGCATCACTCACACTGTCTACAGATACATCTTTCTTCCTTCTGCTGGTATCATTCAATACACTGATACATCTTCCTGCACCGTTTTCATACGCATCACTCACTCAATACACTGATACATCCTCCCTTCAATACACAGATGCATCACTCCCTTGTCCTCCTTATCTGATATTTATCACTCCCATCAATACAGATACATCACTCCCTTCAATGCAAGATGCATCACTCCCTTCAATTCATCGATACATCACTCCCTTCAATACAGATCCCTTCAGCATCACTCCCTTCAATACACAGATACATCACTCCCTTCAAATACACAAATACATGCTTTCCTTCAATTCATCGATACATCACTCCTTCCAATACACTGATACATCACTTATCAATACACTGATACATCACTCCATCCACTTGGATACACTCCACGAATACATCGCCATGCCAGTGACATCGCTTCAATACCTGAATGCATGCTCCACTTCAACCCACTGATACATCCTCCTTATCACAAGATGCATCACTCCCTTCAATGCATTGTGCATCACTCCCGTGTACAGATACATCACTTCAGTGTCAACCATCCTCCTTCAATGCACTGATGCATGCATTCATCGATCACTTCGCTCCTGCACTGATCGCTGCATGCTGGTGCATCCTCCTTCAATACACTGATACATCACTTCCCTTCAATACCGCTCAATACACCCAGATGCATCACTCCCTTCAATTCATCGATACATCGCATTCAATACGTGCATCATATACACAGATACATCATACGCACTAAATACATGACCATCACCCTTCAATGCATTGATCGTCCTCCCTTCAATGCAAAGACGCAGCAGATGCATCCTCCCCAACCATGTGCCCGTCAATACTGTATCCTTCCTTCCGGCGCACGTGCATCACTCCCTTCCAGTACGCATCACCCCTTCAATGCAATCGATACATCTTCCCGTCCCGCCCCTGCAGATCGCCCTTCAATACACAGTACACCATGCACATCATCGCTCAGTGCACGTGCATCGCCATCGATACAAAGATCACTCCCTTCAATACCGCGTGCATGCTCCAGCTGAAATGCAGAGATCCATCACTCCCTTCCATACAGCCGATAAAATCGCCAGCGGCCATAAATACATACCGCGATACATCCGTCTGTACACAGATGCATCATTTTTCAATATACAGAAATTCCCGTCAATATACAGATGCATCACTCCCTTCAATACACACTCCCTTCCTGCATCACTCCCTTCAATGCACCTGCACTCCCTTCAATGACGACATCACTCCGTCCCAAATACACGAGACACGCCCTTCCCTTCAATACACAGATACACATCACTCCAGCTTCAATACACTTTGGGCCTTCCTTCATGCAAGTACATCACTCCCACTCCTGCACCGATACAGCACTCCCTTCAATACAAAGAAACAGTGCATCCGGAAAGTATTCACCACGCTTCACTTTTTCCACATTTTGTTATATTACAGCCTTATTCCAAAATGGATTACGTTCATTTTTTTCCCTCAAAATTCTACACACAATACCCCATAATGACAATGTAGAAATAAAAAATATTTGAAATTTGTACAGAATCTATTAAAAATCAAAAACAAAAAAGCACGTACACGTATTCACAACCTTTGCCATTATACTCAAAATTGAGCTCAGAGTTGCTCTGTTTCCACTGATCATCACGAGATGTTTCTACAACTTGATTGGAGTCCACCTGTGGTAAATTCAGTTGATTGGACATGATTTGAAAGACACACACCGTCTATATAAGGTCCCACAGTTGACAGTGCATGTCCAGGCACAAACCAAGACATGAGAGTCAAAGAATTGTCTGTAGACCTCCGAGACAGGTGAGGCTGGGAAGGGTACAGAAACATTTCTGCAGCATTGAAGATTTAATGAGTACAGTGGCCTCCATCATCTGTAAATGGAAGAAGTTTGGAACCACCAGGACTCTTCCTGGAGTCGGCCCGCGGCCAAACTGAGCGATCGGGGGAGAAGGGCCTTGCCCAGTCAGGAGGTGACCAAGAACCCGATGGTCACTCTGACAGAGCTCCGTTGCTCCTGTGAAGAGAAGGGAGAACCTTCCAGAAGGACAACCATCTCTGCAGCACTCCACCAAGCAGGCCTGTATGGTAGAGTGGACAGGCCAGGCCTCCTCAGTAAGGCTCATGACAGCCCACCTGG